>NW_024412470.1:2513916-2680063 GCF_014898765.1 Herpailurus yagouaroundi
TATATACATAATATATATATATATATATATATATATATATATATATAGTTTGCCAGTTTAAGAAAAATACATTAAGCATAAATTGATGTTTGAGAACATAATTTAGTTGGCAATTTCTTAGGTGAAATTTAACATTGTTCGATACAATTACGGAATTCAGATGTATTGATCTAAAAGAATATTCTGGTGTCAAAAAAAAAAAAGGGAATGTTTTAAATCCCCACTCCTGTTCTATCATTTTCATCAATCTATCAGGCTGTGTATAAAAATCACAAGGAAAAATATTAAAGCACTGTGGTAAGTGCATGAACATCTGTGGACATCATTGAAAGCCACTTAATAATCCCAGTGAAAGAAGTTTTACATTTTAAAATCTGAGACCTCCTTATGCAAATCATTTTGCCTTTAGCCATTTCAAAAAGAAATGAAGGACCTGGAAGATTTTGCAGTTTTACATAACACTGGTGACTTGGTTATCAACTTTGATCTTACATTAATTAGTTAAGATCTTGACTGATCATAGCAAAAGCAAACTAAAAAATCTGGTCCCCAGTTAAAATGAAGTATAGTTACCATCTATAACGACGAAAATTCCTGCTTTGTCTGTGATAGTCTCTGTGTTTGGTGTAGTATGGAAGGGCATATCATAACATAATTCATTGTCTAGTAAAGCGATTCACATGATATAAGAACATTTTTAAACCTTATTACATAGACATCAATCTCAATGTTAGGTTGTTGTATACTTAAGCCATTGGGGGTATAAATCAAACATGTTTGGGGTGTTTTGTGTTTAAAGACTAAGATTTGAGGAAAATAACTTTACATGCTTTAACCCAATTATGGGAAATTAGGTTGTGGCTGTACTCCTAGAACACGTCGACTTTAAATAAAGTGAAGTCTATTTTGTTACAATTCACTGTTCTGGTTTGGTTTGGTGTGGCTTTCCCCCACCATAAAGTTGATGCTAAGATAAAGCTTAAAGCTGTATTTAAGTTGTAGAAAATATGACCTTTCTAGTATATATGAAGAACTAAAATTTAAAACTCACTAAACAGCCAATCCCTGCGAAGAATTTCCTTTTCCCTACAGGTAGCATGAAATGGAGCCCAAATGACAGGACCCCATCTGAGCCTCCCCAGCTCCCCCAGTCTGCACAAACCCACCCTATCAATCATAGCAGGATAATGCATAGTGGTTGCACCTGTGACAGGAAATGATTGAGTGCTGAACACAGGGCCGGCTTCGCCTGTCGCTTTGTGCATTTGTATTTCTCCAGGGCCGGTTTGAGAATTTCCAGAACTTGGGGGCGGGGAAGGAGGGATTCCCATTGTATTTTGAAAAAGAAATAATAATGCATTTTGATTATGAAGACATAACACAAAAGAGAAATTAGGCGGCAGAATGGCCCTGTCCGCTCAGGTGTGGGAAGGCATCGGTGCAACACAGGATGCAATATTATTAAGCTGTAATTTAGTTTAGATAAGTAGAGGATGCTGACCATGGCCGTTCTTTTGGAGATGTCTGACTCACCCAGTCGCAACACAGATGTTTGTTCCTTTATGACCACATAAAAGAAAAAGAACAAAAGGTCAAGGCTCACCTCTTGTCCAAAAAGACTGTATAATATAACCTAATTTAGGATAGGAGACAAAAAAATATATATTTTTTCACCTTATAAGCTCTTCTGCAGTTTTTTGGAAAACTCTGACTTCATGTCGTAATCTTATTTGAACGGTTTGAGTAAGTGCGATAATGTTAAGAAATTGAAATTACAGTATATACAGCTTAAATAATGTTCCGCTAATCCAGCCATTTACTGAAAAATATATATGGTGGAAATCTTTGTGAAAGTGCCTATTTTACAACATTTAATATTTGAATTGATCCTTCTGTGTAGAACCATACGTATTTCCCATTATACAAGAATGAAATATTGATAATATATTTTATTGTATACATTGTTCACCTAATTCGAGTTGGGGTTTCTTAAATGACCAAATTAATACTTTTGTTAAAATAATAAGGGTACCTGTTAAAGAATGTTGGAGGGAGGGAATAACCAAAAATTTAAAAAAAAATTTTTTTTAATTAAAAACACAAACAAAAAACCCACCACACTAATTGAAAACTCTCCCCAACAAAGGGAAGGAGGCAGAACAACAAACAATGAGAACAGCAAATCTAGATGTGTAAACTCAGTTTCTCCTGTTAGAATTTACATTTTTGTCTGAGGGGCCATTCTCCGTGGCACGGGACATCGCCACATGCTGACACTTCTAAAACATTTTGTGGGGAAAGAGTAGACTGCCGAGTGCTCTTTTATTTTTCCTATCCGGTGTCATTACCTTCCACCTTCCCTAAATGTAGGCAAATAAAATTACAGAGAAATAAAAGGACTGCAGCGTTTTGAGGGTGGCTTGTTCCGGGACAATCGGATTTCCCTGGGTAATGTCTATGCAAACACACACGTCGCGTCTATCTCATTGTTTCCACCGCGGAGAATCTTTATCGCCGGTTCCCCAAGCCTTTGTTGACCCTTGGCGAGGAAAGTTGCTTGGCTGCTAACAGATAGAGGCCGCTGATTAAGCAAGAGGGGGCGGAAACTGACTTTCTCCGGGTGCTAACCGATCGGTCACTGCTAACGGGGTAGGGGGTGGGGGGTGCAATAAAGTAAACTGCGGGGCACTTTGGCGCAGTGAAGCACAATTCGCCCCAGGGCTGTTGTGGCCAGATGTGCGCCACTCCTGCAGCCCCGAAGCCTTTTCCGTCAGCGACGGGTCACCAACCACACCGCGGGATCGGGGTGGGAGGTCGGGCCGGTCCGAACTGGGGGAGGAATGCGGGCTGATCCCCGAGCCGGCGGCGCGAGCCCCGCGGATCCAGCCCGCCCTCGCCCTCGCCGGGCCCGGCGCCCGCTCCTCCCCAGCCCGTCGCGCACTTTCCCCGGCAGGGGGCCGGGGTCGCGCCCGGACGGTCCCCGCGCTTCGGGCACGACCCCTCCCCGCCGCCCACCGCGCTGCAGCTTGCACCCGCCCAAATTGGGGGGGGGGGGAGGGGAGTCTTCTCCATCACCCCCGCCCCTGCTTCACAGCGGACTTGGTCTGCGGGCCGAAGGAGGCTGGCTTCCTGGCTGCCCGGGCCTGCAGGTGCCGGAGCGCCCCGGGGCGGGGGAGTGGGGGGCAGGGGTCGTGGAGCCGCCGCTCGGCTGCGCGCCCTCCTCTCCTTCTTCTGGGGGATCCCTGCTCTCGGCGGAGCGGGGACCCCACCCCCACCCCACGGGGTCACGGAAGGCCAAGTCGTCCCGGGACGGCGCCTCGCTGGGGGCCCTGCGCTGACCGCGGCACCCTGTCCCCGCACCGCACCCGCCACCTCCGCCCGCCTCCCGGGGTCCCTCCTCCGCACCCACACGTCGTGTTAACTGACCAGGAGCCTTACTTTAATTGCAGAGTTAAACATAAATCATTAGGTTCAAAGAAACCTCGCCTGCCTCCCCCTAATCAGCTAGAAAGGGAGGCCGGGGAAACAAAAGACGTAAAGGAAAATTAAGCTACTTCTCACTCGGCGCTGAACTTGGAGGTGGGGGAGCGGCGCGGGGCGCGCGGGGAAGGCTGCCACGAGCAGGGTTTCCAACGAACCCCGAGAAGGGGGAGGGGGAGCGGAGGAGGAAGAAAGACAAACATCTGGGGATTGGACCATATGCTGAAGCTTTGTCTTGTCCTTCAAAGTTCGGCTGCCCTTGAAGTGATTTGTCAGGCGGCCCACGGGTGACAGGGAGGATGTTCGGCGGGGAGGGGGAGGGCGGGGAGGAAGGGGGAGACGCGGCCGAGACGGGGAGCAAAGTGACCCCACCGCCCGAGGAAAAGAAGCAGCCGGTATCCGCGGAGGTGCGCGGCCAGAGACGGGGGGGGGAAGCGGGCCGGTGGTTCCAGGGGAAGCGCCAAGACAGCGAAAGAGAAGCGGGAGGGAAATAGAGGTTAAGGAAGAGGAAGGCCGAGTAGCAGGAGAAAAACGTGAGAGCGGGAAGAGAGGAAAACAGACGGGCAGAATAACCTGAAGGCAGTCATCGGGGTGTCTGAAGAAAGGGTGCATATCTCCTAGTTTAGGAAAAGTGGCTTTGAGCTATACCGAGCCCCCCCCCTCCTTTTTCTTTCTTTTTTGCCCGCCAACCGCTGAACTGATTAGACTGTAATTAAGGCCATAAAGCCCTCAGATTATCCACCTGTTTATTCACTAAAGTCGGGGTCTCATCAAGCAAATTAGCTGCTTCCAGGCTACACATTGGGCCTCGAGCTTGCCTGATTAATGAAGTTTATTGGGAGCTGTTAAAAGCATTAACTGGAGAAAATCTCAGCAATTCGTCATATTTAAGGGATGGAAATTAAATCTTGCTATGCAAATGAGAAAAAAATTTTTAAACCATCTTTAGGGGCTACTATCTGCATATTATTTTTCTTTAAAAGTCTGTTCAGGAAATATGCATTAGAACACAAAACATTATTTGGACTTGAAGTCAGAAATACTGCCACCTTACTGGGCATTATGATGGGGAGTGGAACAGAAAGCATAATACAACCGTTCCCAAGTCAAAGAGATTTTTCAGACATCCGGTCCCAAAGCCAAGCTCACGAGAAACTCAGTTTTTAAATTAAAGTTAGTGTATCCTTCTACAGGATGGGATTTGGGAGCAATCCTTACAGGGGCTTAGTGTTTGATTTGTGGGAGGGAGTGCGATGAAGTCAACAGATAACCGAGAGAGGAGGGGAGTTAGGTAAGTGCCTTCAGTAAGGAGCAAATGTGAGGAACACAGTGGAGTGACATTAAAAGCACCCACAATAAATCAATATTCCTATAGACTGGCCATAGAAAATGTTTCTGTACCCAGCGTTTGTAGTCACAACTAGTGTGGTTCTTTGGATGGGTCTGGGCAGGTGTGATTAGAAGAATAAACCCGGGAAGTGGGAGAAATAGAACCAGGTGGAAAGAGGAAATGTGGTGCAAATTGAGAACCTCATCCAGAGTCTGTAAAGTACGTATTTACTGTAGGTGGTGCTTAGTGATGTCACTGCCACATAAATGTTTATTAATGGTTGTCATACTAGAAGTGAGGGGCGAGGGATTTCAGGATGTTAGTCATTCTTGAAAAGGGGGAAATCTTTTCTACAAGAGTAACAAAAGTCCACGTAGAGATGTCTTCTATTTCAACAGAATGTTGAAAATAAAAATGTGTAATGAATAAATCGTTTAGTCAATATAAAGCTTATTGTAATGCAAATCTTTCAAGATTTATTTTTAATATTTTTCTATTATCTTTTCCAGAGACATTTTAGGTATTGGGGCAGTGTGAAATGTTTGCTTGACTAGTACATTCTATATTTGTTTAAGAACAATGGTGTATGTTTTATCATTTCAGTAAAATATATAATTATTAGAGTGCATAAAATTTGAAAATATGAGACAAAAGGGACAGACATAGCTAATAGGAAATTAGATAATTTTTAAGAGTATTTATCAGCATTATACTCATCTCTTAGGGATTCAGTTCCAAAATAATACACTTTTATAGTTATTCTTACTGCCCTTCAAAATTGATCTTCTAGATATTCTAAGTTTTTTATTTTAAAAACTTAAAGTGTTGAGGTTTATTATTTTCTTCCTTCTTGATAAAGTCACTTACAGTCAGCTAGGGAAAGTAACAGTAATCATTTGTATTAATATTTCTGTTTCAAAGGTTCGAAAAATTCTAATGTATGTATTCCTACCCTTTGGTAGACAGAGTATATAGCTTTGTGAAACCAAAAAAATATAAATGTAAATTTGAAGTCTAGAAAATTCAATAAGACTCAAAAGCATAGGTAACCTTGAAAGGCAGTCTTCATTTGTCTTAATCTTTAAAAATCTTTAAATTATTTGTTTACTGTCCTCCCAAAATTCCAATATATTCTAAATATGAACCACAAAAATCCCCTTTTGTTTCTGTTAATACTATATATTAGATTATTTGGCTTATAACATGATTATTTTATAACAAATTAACTAAATCTTTTTATTTAATATTGAAAATAAAATAATCACTTAATATAGCTTTGGTTAATCACTAAAAATTCTTGATAAACGCATCTGCTACTGTCCACTGTATTATTTAGAATGTATTTTATCCTTACATACTAATTATTAAGGGTTTATTTGGGGGAAAAAAAAGCCTGTATGCAATTCATTTTTGCTTTTGCAAGTACAGGTTTTAAAAAGACTTAGTTCTCTAGAATTTTGAAGTAACTTGAAGAAAAACAATTATCCTTTGTACTGAAAATTGGTCATTCATTAGGACTTGGCTTTGTTTTTAATATTTGACTTAAACACAAACGAGAGAAGAGGGACAAGTAAATTCTCTGAGGGTATTTAACAATACGTTTTGCTATCAGCAGAATTTTAGAAAATGTTTTGTCTCACATTTTTAAGATCCAAACATTTTTAAAGGATATTATACTGATCCCAGAATACTTGTCATCACAGTACCATGTGTATAACCGTTCATTTAAAATATGCATAGTTTTGTACAAGGATAATTTGCCTTTAGAGTGTAAAGTCATAGAGAGTGGGCTTCTGAGCTACTAACTAATGGGTATCAATTATTATCATTTGTAATTCTGATCTCCAGAGTGGTATGGATAAAGAAGGTCAAAATGGTCCCTGATGACAAGAAACTTTTAAAGCGTTTGGAAAAGTTAATGAATTAGATTTCCCTGCACTTGAAGATATTAGGATTGGGAGATCAAGACTCCCATCAGCCAAATCAAGAATATTCACAGTTGACAGGAAAACTCAAAGTTTCTTTTTTCCCCACCAGAGAAATGCCCTCCCGCAGCTCGTGGTGGTAATTCATAGGAGCGATTATATTAGCTTAAAGAGTATGTTTCAGAAGCAATAAACTTTAAGTACACTCAGCCTGATTTTTGTCATATTTATTTCACGTAGCTCCTCGTAAGTGCTTGAGAATGCTTCTTGTAAAAAATATCCCTTTCACTTTATAAAACATGTTTTCTGCTGTGGATAACATTGCAATGCGAACACACCATAATTATTGTTTTTTATCTTTGTAACAATAATGAAAGTTCAATGAAATGAACAAAAGGAGAAGACCTGGGCAGCACTCCCACTTTTCTCCTTAATAGCCTTTTAATGATTTATGAAATACAAATGCTACTTCAGTTTGCCTTTAATAAACAATACTTCCTTCACCAATTAGTCTCTTTCTTCTTCAATATTCAAACTATTAGGACGTAAAAGAGCTCTCACCCTGGGTTAAGACCTACTGCATTTTTATCAAGGCCTCCAAAAGATGGAAAGTATTCTGGTGCCTACGTGATACGATGAATTGGTTTTAAAAATATATTTATTTGTTTTCATGGAGTAGTGTAGGAAATAAAGGAATATGGAATATACTTTTAAAGAGAAGCCAGAGTGTCCACAATACTCAGCAAGTGCATTTAAAATGCTACATTTCATATCTGGGGGTTCTTAGAACTAGGAGCTTCTCTATAGACGCTGACTTACGTGTTAGAATTGACAGTTCAAAACTGTGTTTTAGTTCCCTCAGTCCTGTAAAACTATTAATGGAAAAATAAGTCCATGAAGATAATAAAGCTGATAATATTTTCATTCTCAACTATGCAAATATTGCCCAAATGAAATATGTTTCGTTATTTTATATTTCTAGAGCAACCTTTTTGAGTCTAGAAAGGTCAGTGCCGGGGTTTTATTTTGATACATGATATGACCTAATTCTTTTCAATTCATTTTTTCATTTGTTGCAGAAATCCAAAGGGGGGGAGACGGTGCCTCTCTCTCTCTGTCTTTTTCTTTGATGTAAGTCTAAATTGCAACAGCTAAAATGCCTTCCCATAATTGTAATGAGATCAGTGGGTTTTAAGTATGGAATGAATCAATTATTGTAAGCAGAGCCCCTGCGTAAATCACCGAATGCCAAACCAGCCTCAGGATTATAAAATGAATCTTTGACAAGTATTCAAGGTTTCAGCATGGTCTCAATAATGAGGATTAAGTACTTACTATCAAGTGAAAGCAAAGTTTTATTCACTTACTAAGGAATATGTGCATATTCATTAAAAGAGGTCAGATTGAATAAGGCTTTAAAAAAAAAAGGGAGCATCTAGTAGCAGAATTGAAGGTAAAAATCAATGATAAATATGTCTAGTTTATGGTAAAAAGGGAAAGATTCCAAAAGCGTATTTCATGAAATGGCAGTATGTTTGTGATTGAGAAATAGTTATATTAACAATGAAAAATAACAAGTAGCTTTTGCATTTTCATTTCTATCAAACTCTTAAAAAACAAACAGAAAACACACACGCACACACAAACAATCCAGGGATTATCATCAAAGAAATCAGGACTACCCATTGTCAGTTTTTGCACTTCTTGGAACATGATATTTTTGACTGGCAAGAACAATAGAATGTAAAGTTGTACCAGAACAGAAGACAGGGAAAGATTAACTTCATTATTTTTGATACACTGTCAAAAGCAGACAGATTTTAACAGGGTAGGGAGATTCTGTTTAAATAAGACCGTTCCCTTGTGCACACATTCCAACAGTCTGCTTCTCTTCCTTTTCTTTTCTTTTCAGATAACTGTCTTTTGTTAATTTAGCTGTCACTAGTTGTAGAGTAATTTTATAATTTACTGTTGTAAATGGCAAGTCAGAAACAAACTATAGTGGCATATGTTTGTGTCCTTACTAATCTGCTAACATACTTTAATGCTTATGCTTATGATAGGCCTTAGAGGTCTTTAAAAAATCTTTAATTATTTTGGCTCTTCATCACATAGAATCAGATATTAATCAAATTAATAAATATTAAATTTAAAATCTAAATATAAAAACTGTAATACTGATGTTTTGATTATTTTTATATATTTCTATACTATATTTCCATGTAAGCGTTTCTGGCAGCATAGACAGAAATAAAAGATAAGATTCTTTTTAAACATGGGATAAAGTTTTTTAACAAATTATTTCAATGTCACAACACTTTTTAACTCAGTGACAGATAAATTTATATTTTAGTAACTTTTACTCATTTGGGCCATAGTATATACAAAATGCAAATTATGTATATTACTCTGGTGTTTAATTTTTAGGTAAGCTAAGTTAATTATGCTTATTTCTCTAATGAGAAAATCAAGAATTTTGGTATAGATGTTGTATATATTTGTGAGAAAATAACACCTTTGTAATGGTTGCATTTTATGTGAAAAAAATATAGTACTTAAGTAGTATTTTCCTACTGGGTTTCTTATCAATAAACTATATTCTGATATTCTTAAATTTTAATTTTCCATTTTTCTACATTTTGTTTCAAGTATAGTCCTATCGCTTTGGCGTTTGTATATGTCACTTTAACTTTAAAGCTAAGAGATCTATTATTGATGTGCATATATAAGCGTAGGTATCACAAAATAAATAGAAAACTCACAAGAGTGAATTGAAAGAGGAATACTTACATAGAAACTGCAAAAGTATGCCTGACACAGCTATAATCAACGTCTGCAAATTCATATTCAAAGATAAGTTTTGAAGTCGTGTGCAGAAGTTGAAAAAGATGATTTCGCAATAGTGAACATTCACAAATAAAAAGATAACGGTGTCTCCTATGCCAGGAAGGAATTGAAATTTGCAGTGAAAGTCTGACATCTGGTGGTGAGAAGGAGGAGCGTCAGAAAAGGAGAAAGCTATTGGAAAGCCCCTCCTGACTTTCATAGGACAAAAGAAAGCAAATTAAAAACGAAAAGAAATTCTTTTTTTTTCTAACTTTTAGACATTTTACATTTCACCCCCTATTAATTATTTTTCCATGAGTCCTCGTTTATATTTACATTTCCTAAATACAGTTTGCATTAAAGATATTTTTTCAAGAGGCTCTAAATACTGATCAGCAGTTGTTTCTAAAACAATAATGATTATGCATTTAGAAATAGTTTAACACTTGTAAAATGGATTAAACTTTACATTACAGCTTTAGAATGAAAATGAAACTTTCCTAAATTTTCCCAGTAAACAAAGGAAAAAATTTAAAATTCACAAAGAAATTTCATTATTTTTAACAAAGATCAAGAATGATAGCAAAAGAATTTTAAGCTTTGGGTTGAAAGGTAATCCTAGTTCCTAACACACATTAAAAAGATTATTCATAGAACACTTATTGATAAGTAATACCCTCTGAGCCCAGAATACCATTTTTTTAAATTAATATAGTCCAAAGGAATCACCAAATTGATACAACAAACTAATAACCCACTACAATGCAATACGTTTATACTATGTGAAATTAATTTGGTTTAAATTATGCAAAATAAATTACAATGACAGCTTAAATATAATATTAGTAGTAATACTATTATTTTATAAAGTAGATTTTTGTAACATATTTCATCTTACCATTTTAACATGTCCCTCCCTCAAATAATTTTTTAAAATGGCACTGTATCAGAATAACACTAGGCTTTTATTTTTACCATAAAATTTCAAAAACCCAAACTAGGAATTAACGCAGCATTTGGTATCTTCTTCTGCATATTTAAACTGGAGTGAAATAGCCAGAGACGAAAGCTTTTCCATAATTTATATTGCTTAAAGTATTTGACCAAATAGTGTGAAAACTGTTAGTGGTTTTAAAATCAGATCCTGATAATTGCTTCAAATCCCCCATTTTGCTCAGTATATGTAAGTAATATTTTACTGCTATAATGATTGTTTTTTGTTGTTCCTTTTTTTTAATGTTTATTTATTTTGAGAAAGAGAGGGCACTAGCAGGGGGAGGGGCAGAGAGAGAGAGAGAGAAAGAGAGAATCCCAAACAGGCTCCCCGCTGTCAGAACAGAGCCAGATATGGGGCGCGATCTCATGAACCAAGAGATCATGACCTGAGAGGAAATCAGAGTCTGACGCTCAACCCACTGAGTCGCCCAGATGCCGCTGTTGTGCCTTTTTGATGTCTTTATCCAAGAGGCAGTGTGGCACTCAGAACAGAGAATGCTGCTGATAAATGAAAAGGTTCCTGTCATTGTAGCATTACATAAATCCTTCTGGAGTAGCAGATAAGCAATAGTATCATAAGGTCAGCATGTGGTTCTTCCGTGTTTCCCCACAGCTTTAAATTAAATTAACATATAGGGCGGATGGTCATATTAGGTTGGTTACTGGTCTTCTTCATGCCATTTGCTAACGTCATATGCGTGATGGCGTAATGTCGGAGATTGAATTCATAGCTTATTATGAATTTGCTGAATGAACTTCCAGGAAGACATTCCAATACTCAGGACGGAGCACCCAGTAGTGATGGGAAGGATTCCCTCATACCAATACAATCACAGATAGGAAATCATTTCTATTAATGAATTCATGAAAAGTGGGTATTCCCACAAATGGAAGAGAGTCTTGAGAGTGTTTAAAGGGGAGAAACATTTTTACCAGTAACATAAACATTGCTCTCTTCTTACAGGACAGGTAATTTTAGGAATGCTTATCAAATAATAGAAACCAGAGAATTTTTTTGCCTTTAGAGATATTTCTTTTTATTCTATATTAAGTAATTACTGTTGCAATTATGTTATGTGTCAACACACTCTAAGTGCTCTGGAGATAGAAATCCCTTCTTAACAGAGAGTTCGGAATAAGTAATCCAATTAATTTCAAAGCATTTTAGAATAGAACAACTCAACATGTCATTAATAAATGTTGCTGTTCGTTTTGCTCATAAAAATACTCAAATTTTCTTTTTCATAAAAATTAATATATTTTTGTTGCAGAATATACTTTTTGAGGGCTCTTCAAATAAGGAGCCTCCCTTCTTCATTCATAACACCCTGGCTACCCGTGATTTGAGCTCTCTCCTTATTTGCCCAGGTCTGAGGAAAAAGAATAACCAGTTCTTGCTGACCTTTAATTTCTTAGTGCCCTACACAAAGTAGGATTTCAATGATGATTTTTTGAACAAATAACTAAATAATGAACGAATGCAAAATACTTTTCTTCCCCCCCATATCAGTTATTTCCTTCTAAAAGAGAACATAAAATTCAAATATGTATCTATCCATGTTTGAGAGAAAACCGTAAGATAAATTGTTACAACAAAGACACAGTCACATTAGGCTTGAGGTCTTTGAAGATTCCTTTCTTTGGACAGAAAAAAAAAAAAGATGAAACAGATGAGAATCGTATATCACAAACCTTCACAATTAAGCAGTCCTCGGGGTCCATGTTATAGAAGTAGGTACGTGAAATAGATAACGTTTTAGTCGCTAATATCTGCATTGATAATGTTTATACAGTGAGATGCCATCTGTTACATGAACATTTGCACATATTAATGGGCCCTGAGCTTGCGATAATATATTTTACATGCAGAGGCATGTCAGAGATTTGTAACAGATCAAATATGTGGGTCTGTAATAGGCATTCTATTATCATGTTAACCATAATTCGACATTTGGTTTTCTGATGATTTTACTGTGAAATTGTATATTTTTAGAGCCCTCTTAATTTCCACATCTTTCCAAATCACTACTGACTACATTATTTTTCCCTTTGATTCTATCCTATAATATTTACTCTGTCTGTTTCTCATTAGTACAGAAAACCTTATTTTACTATTTAACTACGTCATTAATGACATAGTTGTCTTTCCCAGATGGTTGTAAGTTACCCAGATCAGGGTGTGTGTCTCCTGTCTTTGGCATCCATGGGATACAGAAAAGCAGGGTTTTCGGAGATAGTCTTAACTTTTGAAGAGCCAGCACTAAATATATCCTGGAAGTTTGTTTTTATAGGAAAGCTACTAAAATATAATGCAGATTATATAAGACATAAAATATGTCTTTTTCTTGTTTGCTGGCTCATCTAATGTTATCTGGCCCTGACCCCAGTCATTCTTTGTACACTAGCCTAGTTTCTTTTTTCATAGTACTAACCGCTATGTAAAACAAACTTACTTGGATATTTTTTTTACTTACCGCCCATCTCCCTCAGTGTATTCTAAGTTCCACGAGGACAGGGACTTTTCTGCCTTGATGAAAGCTGTATCCTCAATGGCTAGAACTATGTTTGTCTATATAGTACATACTTAATAAGTGTTAATGTTCCTTATCCACTCTCCTTAGAATCGATACCTTACTAGGATTAGATTCATCGTATTAGAAGGGAATTTAGAATTTGTTCAATCTCACTGTCCACGCAGGACAAGAATCCATTCTATAATATCCCTGGGAGATACTTGTGTGGTTTCTGCTTATATTTTCATTACCGGAGGCTCATTGCACATTAAGACAACCTGAGCCATTGCTGCAAAGCGTGTGTTTTAAAAAGATCTTCCTTGTAATGACATGAAACCTGTTTGGCCAATCCATTCACACCAGGTCTAGTTTTGCTTTATGGAACTATAAAAGCAAGTCAGTTTCAACGTAACTACTCTTCCAATATGTTCACACACACACACACACACACACACACACACACTTATTTTCCTCTTTGAATAAAACATTACTGACATCGTTCGTTCGTTCTGTGAGGTGTGCCAGACAGGAACAATCCCTGCTTTCATGTCCACATAGTCAAATGGGAGAGACAGATAATTAAACACATTATGTTCATAACACATGTTAAGCGCAATGCTTGGCTAAGAAGTACAAGATCAAAAAGAACCAAAGTAAAATCTGGTCCCGAAGAGAGGCGTCCCCAAGTTGTGCTGATTCAAACAGATGTACAATGTAGCACCCTCCTGCCTCTCCCCATAAGATGTACATTACTTAAAAACACTTCTGAAATTGGACTGTGGTCTTGGTTTTTTTCTTCTAGATATGGGAACATAGTAAGTATGGTCTCAACAGAGTCACAGGCAAGAGGAAATTCTACCAAAAAGAGCACGTTGTATCTGGTTTGGCTACAGACAAGATTGGATGTTACCATCATCTGCTAGAATTTCATCTTGTTCTAATTTTTTTTTTTATTTTTTTTCCACGTTTTTATTTATTTTGGGGACAGAGAGAGACAGAGCATGAACGGGGGAGGGGCAGAGAGAGAGGGAGACACAGAATCGGAAACAGGCTCCAGGCTCTGAGCTGTCAGCGCAAAGCCTGACGCGGGGCTCGAACTCACGGACTGCGAGATCGTGACCTGGCTGAAGTCGGACGCTTAACCGACTGCACCACCCAGGCGCCCCGCATCTTGTTCTAATTTTATCTGTGGTGTCTCGAAAGATTGAATTGGCTTTCTAAATACGGTTTCATATCTTTCCTAATAAAATAATGTGTGAGTCTCCTAACGAATCTTATGTGTTTCTAGAACTTGCTTATTTCTGATACATACTTCTAATTTACTATTGCAAATGTTTTCTTCATAAACATTTGGATCATTAATCAAATGCGGAGCTTTTTAAATAATGTATGTCATCAGCCATATCACACAAAGTTGTTGATAATAAAATTTTGAATGGAGATGCTTAGATGTTATGATATATACTTATAACTAGACTTAATCAGGGTGAAAATTAACTCCTGTTATAAATATTTGCTTTAAAATGTTTTCCCTCAAGTTTGTTTACTTTGAATCTTGATTTTTTAAAATTTTTTAATTTTTATATTTTTATATATATTTGAGAGACAGAGAGCAGGGGAGGGACAGAGAGAGGGAGACACAGAAGCAGAAACAGGCTCCAGGCTCTGAGCTGTCATCACAGAGCCCAACGCGGGCCTCGAACTTGCGAACAGTGAGATCGTGACCTGAGCTGAAGTCGGACGCTTAACCGACTGAGCCACTCAGGCGCCCCTCAATCTTAATATTTTTGTTTTTAACTATGCCTGACAATTCTTGTCACACATACTGAAACACACATTCTTTTCACAAACCCACATTTTATTTACACCATTATTCTCTCCTATTCTTTCACTTTCTGAATTTGGTTGATCCTTGTTATGAAGTCCAAGTGGTCCTGGAGCTGCATGGAAAGAAAGACTGGCTTCCGTAAGTCTGAGGAACTTAACAATTTTGGTCATTGCACAGATTTTAGATATAATGAGAACACAGCAAACTTAACATAAAAGAAAGAAACAGAAAAGAAAAAAAAAAAGCCAGAAATACAAGCCTCACAGAAAGGTCTTTCGTGGCTGACTGGTTTTATTGTTCAAAGATGGCCACCACAGTATCTCACTGGTTACATGCGTTTCTAGAACCTGTCAAAAGATGGAGTACAACTCCCTTCCCCTTGATTCTAGGAAGGCTTCCGGCTCACTTGCAAAAACAAAATAAAATGAAGCAAAAATACTGCTGTGTGACTTCTGGGCCAATTCATAAAAGGCAACGTAACTTCCATTTGGCTTTGCTTCTCTCTTGAAATCTTTGGCTGCCATGTAAGCAGTCTGACTATGCGGAGGCCATCGTGTGAGAGGAAGCCCAAACTAGTCCATGAGCAGAGATCAGATGGAGAGGCCCCGAGACCACATGGAGAGAACCAGATGCCCCACCAGCCCCTGGCTGAGTGCTACTCTGACCCCACCCTTGCCACTGTTTCAGCTCGAGCCGCCATCTGACTGTAGAGTCCCATAGCCAGGACTACTCATCTAAGCCCTTCCCAAACACCTGATCCGTAGAGCTATGAAGGATAATAAAATGAATGCCGTTGGTTTAAGTCACGAAATTTGAGGGTCATTTGCTATGCAGCCATAGATAACCACCATGGCTTTCAGAAACTTGGTGCTGAAATTAAGATAATGAAGGATAATCTTGTTCTATGCACAACTTCAAAAGCAGTGTATGAGATTCAGAATTTTCTGGTCCTCTAGAATTTCCAGCAGCTGGTGGTATTTGTAATACAGCAATATCTATCATTATGTTTTACCATAATTTGTTAAATGTTATTGAACTTAATAAAATATGCATCACATTAGTATAATCTCTTAAAATCAGCTTCCACGTCTTTATTAAATCTAGCGGGAGATTTTTTTTATTATGTTCTGTAAGGGTAGATGCCAAATCAAGGTCTTTTAAATGTATTACTTTTCACATGTGTTAAATCCTGATATAAAATAGTGTGTTCAGACTATTTCAGCAAGAAATGATAGAAACCCTTACTTCAAACTGGTTTACACAAGAAGGACATTTATTGTCTCAAGAAATTAGGAAATCAGGGATCTGCAATGATGGCTTGTACTCTGCCTCCTGGAGTCTCTCGTGTCTGCCTCATCCATGGGTTGACTTCATCCTTATATCAGTAGCAAGATGGCTACAGTGGTTCCTCCATTACACCCAGACACAGCAATGTCCAGAAAGAACAATCTCTTCCAGTGAATTCTTGCTTTGAAGGAAAAACTCTTTTACATTTACATTTTGTTCAATCAGCAATTATTTATTCAGCACCTGCTAAATGCCAGGCAGTAGCCTAAGTGCTTGAAATGCTTGTCATGCTCCTAGGAAAACAGTAGACCTCCCACCAACCACTGTGAATGGTTGAAATCTAATCCAAGGTATATCAGGAAAAACATCATTCTCCCCTAATCACTTGTACCACTTGGGGCTTTTCTACCAAGGGTACAATGGAGGAAAGGATATTCAGTAAGCAGTGAACACTGTCTATAAACAGAACTTATAAGAATATATTGTTATTCGGGGCACCTAGGTGGCTCAGTAGCTTAAGCATCCCAACTTCAGCTGACGTCATGATCTCAGGTCTCCTGACTTTGAGCCCGGCATTGGGTTCTGTGCTGACAGCTCAGATCCCGGAGCCTGCTTAGGGTTCTGTGTCTTTCTCTCTGTCCCTCTGCTGCTTGTGCTCTGTTTCTCTCTCTCTCTCTCTCTCTCTCTCTCTCTCAAAAATAAACATTTATATATATATATATATAGTTTTCAATTTGTGAGGACTGTGTGATAATGTAAAAGTGTCTTGTTACCTGTTAGCTTAAATAATCAGGATTTTTATTTTCATTTTTTAATGTTTTATTTATTTTTGAGAAAGAGAGAGAGAGAGAAAGAGAGAGAGAAGGATGCAGACAGAGCATGAATGGGGGAGGGGCAGAGAGAGGGGGGAGACCCAGAATCTGAAGCAGGCTCCACGCTCTGAGCTGTCAGCACAGAGGCCATTGCAGGGTTCGAACCCATGAATCGTGAGATCACGACCTGAGTCGACGTCTGAGGCTTAACTGACTGAGCCACCCAGGCGCCCCAATCAGAATTTTTAAATGTGTATATAAAATGATTGGTACTATATTTTTAAAGATCTTGGCATATTCAAAAAGACCAAATAGCAATACTAAAATGCTAGCAACATATTGCCTGTAGTTCCGGTGATAGAACTATTTGCATATTTGCACGTTCTATTTATGTTTCCACTTTCCCCCTAAATTTTCTTTAATGAGCTTGTTCCTCTTTAAATAGTTCTTTAAATAAAAAGTAATTTCTTGTCAACTGTGTCCAGTGACATTATCTACTGCCTAATCTAAATCAAATAAAACAAATTTATGGAGCCTGAAGTTTCCCAGTCTCAGATCATAGTAATGACATCTTTTTTATTTTTCTTCGGCACTCCCAGCTCAACCGAGAAACAAGCAATTTTAAATAGAGAAAGAACTCTCTTGCCAAGAATCTTTAGGTCAATGATCAGGAATATATAACATTTTAGACTTTAAATATTTACCAAAGATTGAGATGATTATAAATTCACTACATATATATATTCTTACAACCATACTTGGTTTTGGTTAATGTTAACGTATCTTCTGTTTGAACTAGTTAACGATTCCCTGGAAAGTCTGTTTTTCGAGTATAAAGAGGAATAAAAACCATTTCTTCAAGCATCTATATCATGATATGCCTGGAGCCTACTAACATCAGGCCTAAAAATAAATCAGATATAGTCCATCTATCTATCCTTTCCATTACTCTTTGGTTTCAATTTTCATTAGGACTCATGTTTGAGGGGCTAAATATGACCACTTCCAGGCTGTTTGGAGACACACATTCTCTTGGGAAGGAAGGGTATGCAATGGAAAGGCAGCAAGCCTGCTTTCTACCACTGTGAGTAGGACAATTCACAAAATACACTCAGTAAGAAGAGTTTGCAAGCAAAAAAAAGAAGAAGAAGAAGAAGAAGAAATCACAATTTCTCGTTGCACTAACACATCTGTATTCACTAGCAGAGCTCCATTTAAGATTTCGAAAAAGTAGTTATGGAGGATGAGCATGCAGCGATCTGCTTTTTAAAGCTGACTACCGGGGCGCCTGGGTGGCTGAGTCGGTTCAGTGGCCGACTTCAGCTCAGGTCATGATCTCGCGGTCCGTGAGTTCTAGCCCCGCGTCGGGCTCTGTGCTGACATCTCAGAGCCTGGAGCCTGTTTCAGATTCTGTGTCTCCCTCTCTCTGACCCTCCCCCGTTCATGCTTTGTCTCTCTCTGTCTCAAAAATAAATAAACCTTTAAAAAAAAATTTAAAGGTGACTACCCAGGAAACAAACTCCCGTGACCAGCATCAGTTGCTAAGCACTTGCATCTAGAGGAAGGAAGCCCACATCTGGTCACACGGATGTGTTCGCTGCTGACCTCTCAAAGCTGTTTGCAGGAACACAGTGAGTCCTGCTCTCTCCTATCAGTTTGACACCTCGACAACTCAGAGCCGGTAGGATTCTTCATCAATCACCTTGATCACAATGGCTGTATGGACAGGGAATTTAGGAGAGCTGATCTGCCCTGTCACTTTGGGCTATGTGAAGAACATTGTTCTTTTTTTCTTTCTTACTTTTCTTTAGGCTATCTCATCCATCAACCGAGCTGCACAACAATTGAGACCCAAAGCTAAAAAACACATATAATGACACTTGGTTAAATGATTGGGCACCACTAAACCCACAAGGAATCAGGCTAACCATTCAGTTTGATTTACAGAATCAGTCCCCCGGTTGTTATATACTCATGTAAACAAATGAATGTTTGCCATCATGCATCATCTGGCTATAGGCTCTGGTCTTGCAAAGACTTTAAATGTCCAATGTAACGGGATATATTTTCAAAATTAAACCAAAGACTTTGAAATCTTGGAATAAATCAAAAAGTACATTCTTGGAAAAGAAGAGGTGCACACAGAATATCGTAGTGCTGGTAAGGAAGTTTCGACATGGGAGGCAGATGCAGGTGTACGTAACCTATTAGTTCAAGGGTAAGCACTGCCTAGGTGTGTCAGCCCAAGTTGTGGCGATGCATCGTGAGAAATACAGTGAGCGTGGCTGCAGTGCCTCCTAGAGACAGCTGGGGAGCCTCTGAGCTCTGATACCTTGGAGGTCACATCTCCCTCTGAATTTAAAGGTGCCTTATTTTGTCTTTTACATCAGTGAATATGATTAAACTCCTACTGTTGTGTTAAATTTCCAAGATTGTAAAAAGTCAGGGGAATTAAAAAGGTCACTGCAGTATTTCATTTCACTAGCAAATCTGTGGAATAATGTTATAGGAGGACGAGGGAAATTGCTTGAACCGAGAATCTGTATCCAAATTCTGGAAAACCTAAGTGGGAAAACCTAGGTGGGAAAGGTATGTACTTACATACCTAAGAGGTATGTAAGTACAAAATGAGACTCCTTACCATGTGGTATTATACAGCCAAGAAAATTAGGATGCCATTTTAATGGCAGAAGGAGACTGGATTCTGGTCACTTAACATGAAGATTTGCCACCTGTTAGTGCCAGTGGCCCTCTTTCTGTGAACACCTGAAGTTGTTGATAAATTAGAAATGTCGATTCTATACCTCAAAGCCATAAAATAACTACAGAATATAACCTTTCCTATTTCAGTAAAATACCACTATTTTACACAGATGGAAGTAAAAAATCAGATATAAATACGAAATTAAGATATAGTGAAATCAACAAAAATTGAATATACACATGCATGAGCAAGTCTGCACCTCATTTACCCAGGAACAAAACGTAAAATCCTTTGCTTAAGTCTATAAGATGAAAAAATATTCATGTGGCCCATAATAAAAATAACTACAATGCATGTTAATGCATATGTGTTCTAAATTCTGGTGCGAGTCAAGTCCCATTAGCAATATGATACTTTGCGATATTTTGAAATTCAAGTTGTTTCAAGGACAGACCTTTCAAGGCATACAAAAAGACTGCCTCAACTTTAACCTAATTTAGTGTCTGCACAACCTCAAACACCAACATAGTCCAGCTTCAAAATAAGCTAATAGTCATGATGTTTGATTGTAGAGAATACATTTTCAAAATCCTATAAATCTTTGATATTAGAATTTTGGATAGGATTTTTAGGCTTTCCAAGGTAAATGGTGTGCTCTATTAATCAACATTTGCTGAACTCTAAAAACATGTCAGGCAAGTGCTTTATGGGTATTACCTCATTTCATATTCTCAAAATTCCTATGAAGTAATATTATGATGCCCATTTTATAGATTAGGAAACTGAGCTAAACAAGCTAAGCAAATTGGATGAAGTATATGGTGAGCTGTAATATGACTCCGCAGCCCAAGCTCTATTATATACTTATAGACTTATATATTTGGTATCCTCTTTTATGTAGACAAGATTTAAGCCCCAAACCACAAAGTCCTTCATTCAGTCAATTGTGTTGTCAACAATCACATGGTTAGGAAAATAGTTTGATGACATTCACGTTAACAATTTTGGGTCTTCTTCATTTTTTTAATCGTCTACTTAATCAGAAGGAGATTAGAACACCAAACTGATGACTATTAAAGAGTACGCGTTAATCTGCTGTCCAGCAAGGGCTTGGTGAACTACATGAAGAGTGAGCCACAGGATTCTCAGCCAAGGTGAACTGAGCACTGTTACAATTGTGTGCAACATGTGACACACACTCCCAACAGACGAAGCTCCTAATATTGCCCATGTTTGTCTCAGTGTCACCTCATAACCTCGGGACGACAAATATAAACATGAGCTATGGTTTGATAGAAATGACAGGTAATTTTACAACATACGGAAGAGGGTCAGAGCAGAGTGTTGGCTTTGGTTGTCCTGAGATCAGCCCCGGAGCCAGGGCATGCGGGCAGCTGATCTACGTAGGAAGTGACCGTAGGAAGCATGAGTAAGAAAGCAAGGGGAGTCAGGAGAGTAGGAAGCCCCAGCCAGGCTGTCCTCTTAGCTCTCACTGGGGGCAACTGGGCTTCATCCCACGGGGACCCTCATGGATCCCATGGACATGTCCACATGGACATGTAGGTTGTGCCTCAGAACGGTCCCTCTCAAAGATGGAGAGCTGGAGCATTAATCCACAGATTCCTGTCCAGCAAAAGTTGAAAATCTCCCAGGGATCGAGGTAACTGATTTGCACTTCTCTGCTGCGCTCTAAGCAGACTCTGGAGAAAGCTTTAAGGTGGAAGAGTGGAGGCAGCCTATAGCAGCAACATCGTCGTGCACATGGGAAAAGTGACCTGAGGAGTCAGAAGTGAGCGGGAGACGTGCAGCCAGGCACAGGTGTGCCCTGTGAATTATTTTTCTTATCTATCCGTAGCCTCACCTACTGACCTTTGTTTAGGAGAAGATAGATGTGTATGAGGACAAAGAGTTGGTAAGTCTGAGGTCATCGGGACTCTGCAGGAGTTTAAACTAGAATTGTGACCTTATTGTTCCTGCCATCTAAGCGACTGACCTAACCAGCGTGTAATCGTGGGGTTTTTTTTTTTAATTGCTTTAATGGAGCATAGTTGACATACGATAAATTGTGCATAAAGCGCATAATTTGCTATATTTTGACATATACCTCTATCTATGTATATCTATATCTGTACCTATATCTATCACCACAATCGGGACAAGGAACATACCCATCACTTCCAGTTTGCTTATTTTTTCTAGATGTTATAATGAATTCTCTTGCATTTTTTATAATAACAGCTATTATTATTATTAATATGAAGAGTGACTAAGCATGTGAAATGGCTATTACCTTCCTTTGCCAGTAAGACTTCATTTCACTTGCAACTGTTTCTGAACAGAAACGATCATGTGGACTTAGGCATCAAGCAGACCTGGTTGGAATATTGGCTCCTTCTTCCAATTGCTACTTGTGTGTCCTTGATCCAGCCACTCATTTCGGTATTTGTAAAACAGGGATGATTAAGCCTATCTCAGATGTGAGGATTAATACAATGTCAAGCACGTAGGGGGCTTCAGCTCAGGTCACGATGTTGAGGTTTATGAGTTCAAGCCCCGCCTCTGGCTTTGTGCTGACAACCTGGAGCCTATGTCTCCCTCTCTCTTGGCCCCTGCCTCACTCGCACGTTGTCTCTCTGTCTCTCTAAAAATAAATAAACATTTTAAAACTTAAAAAAAAAAAAACAAACCCACAACACCAAGCACCTAGAGGTACAGCCACCACATCATAGACACTCAGTAAATGGTTGTTTTCTCTCTTACTATTACTTCAAGGTTTGAAATGTCTGCAACCGGAAAGTTATTCAATTTAAAATCCGATTGTGTAATGCTTTGAGCTCTTTAAGGACCTTCCATATTCCAATAATGGACTATTTAACCCCATGATAATACTTTTCTTCTCTCTCTTCTCCTTTCGCATGTGACCAGACAGTAACTTATATGATCAAATGGTAAACTATTCTAACAATACTATTTTGAGGGGTCAGAAGCACTGATACAATCTTTCCCTTTTAGGAGGTCCTGGTCCCGCTTACATTCATGTGAGCTCTGAGGACATGATCTGATTCTTTCTAATTATGTTTGCATTCGACAGGGTCCTTTACAGGGGTATTTTTGTACATAAAATATAGCAGAGGTTACCACACCTGGCATCAGATTTATCTGGGATGCTGTTTGTTAAGAACACAGATTATTGGGGTGCCTCAGTGGCTCAGCTGGTTAAGCGTCAGACTTTTGATTTCAGCTCAGGTCATGATCTCAAGGTTCAGGGGTTCAAGCCCCTCATTGGGCTTTGCACTGACAGCACGGAGCCTGCTTGGGATCCTCTCTTGACCTCTCTCTGCCCCTCCCCTGCTCGTGCACATGCTCTCTCTCTCTCGAAATAAATAAATAAACTTAAACACACACACACACACAGATTATTTTTTTTTTTTTTTACACACACAGATTATTGTACTCTATTCCAGACTAACTGAATCAGAATCTCTCAAGCTGGGAGCCTAGAAGATTCCGATTCACTAATGAAGGGGAACAGCAGCACCGGAAGACCTCGCACTGGCGTGTGACAACCATAGAGAAAGCTCACGGTATACTAGAAAGTGTAGAAAGCCTGTGGTTTGGTTTGATTTTTGTTATGAACGAGTTTGTATGTCTTTATGCAACATGGAAATTGGAGACAGGATGTTTAAGCAATGCTTTCGACTGTTTAACCTAAATAATTGGCCTCATTCACCCTCATGCTGGCATAGTCAACCTCCGTGGACTTGGGGGATGTTCCTGAGCAAGCACAAACGCCTAGTGAAGAGTTAATTTCCTTTCTTGTATTTTGGGCTCCTGCGAAAGCTAACGTAATTGTGAGACCAAGCTCTGTTTAATATCAGCAGATGTACTTTCTAAGTTTTTCAGTGTGATCTTTGTCTAAGTATTCAGGGATTTCGTGGTTATCCGTAGCGTACTCGGTCCATTTGCACACCTGTGTAATCCACACCTTATGCAAGTCTAACAGGGTGCATACTATGAACTGATGGTTTCTGCCATAAGCACGCATTAGGTAAAAATGGAAAAAGATTCTTTGACATTGAAAAACATCAAGCTCAACCACCTAGAAAAGAAGTATTTGTGGGTAACTAACAGCTTTCAGATTGCAAAACTAACTTATTTCAGACTCAAATAATAGTCCTGGATAAGAGCTTTTGTGGTACCTGGATTTCTAGGTTAATTTGTATAACAGAGAAGCCATTTGTGTTTCTGACCGCTCTATGTGAGTTGGCCTTTCATGTAAATAAATAGAAAGATCGTTGAGGACTTACTCTACGTTGCAGCCAAACCCTTGGCATACTTAACATTTACTATGTGCTCATTAAATATCTGTTGTTTATGTGAGCTATTCCGTTCATTCATTCATTATTGAACATTCAGTGAGGCAAAC
Source organism: Herpailurus yagouaroundi (assembly GCF_014898765.1). NCBI lineage: Eukaryota > Metazoa > Chordata > Mammalia > Carnivora > Felidae > Herpailurus > Herpailurus yagouaroundi. Next base: position 2,538,044 of record NW_024412470.1, read on the forward strand.
CCTAGTCTGATGAGCAAACTAATATATGTATTACACACCCTAAAAGAGGCTTCATAAATATGCAACATTAACTTACCTCTGGTGATTTTCTATTTCGGTCTTGTTCCAGAACAGAATGGTATTTCTAAAACTGTCGGAGTAATCTTTCTAAAACTCAAACTTAATCAGTAATCCTTCTTAAAGGCCTTCAAAACAATGGCTCCCATGCTGAAATTTAAAAAAGAATAATAATCAAAAAAAACTTCCTTGGCCTGATATATCAGGCCAACATGCAGTGACACTTTCCCACATCTCGAATCACGTGGCTCGCCTCTGACTTCCTAAAGTCTTGGCTGGACTGCCCACCTTCTCATGTGCTCCCAGGCCTCACCTTATCCATTCTATTTTCTGCCTGCTCAAGTCACCTGTATCTGCCTCCTGATTCCTCGAGTCTGTGCACACGGGTCTCTCTTTCCCTGAGGCTTTCCCTGACCCTTAGCCTGAGTTCCAAGCCACCCGTTGTGCTCCAGGGCCCCTGATCACACTTGTCTCACTGTGCAATGCACTGTGTGTGTCACTGTGAGAACCAACTCTCTCCAGGAGATGATGCATTAGCAAAGAGCACAAATGGTGTTATTTCTGTGTCTTCAGTGATGACTATGGAGTCAAGCACGTAGTAAAGGTTCACAAAACACATAACGTTTATAGAGAGTTGACTATGTAGCAGGTAATGTGTCACATGCTTTGCGTGGATTATCTCATGTAATCCTTGCAGCAAACCCTAGAGGGGGCTCTATAATTATACCCACTTTACAGATGAGGAAACAAAGGTATAGGTAGGTAAGTAATGTGCACAAAACAGCTAGTAATGGAAGAAACATGATTTTTTTCACCTCTAAAACATCACTGAAGTACGAGAGAGAAGCAAGTCTAGAATTTGGTTAGAGGCCACAAAGGAATAGAGTTCTAGCTCTATTGGATCCTACTCAAACCATTTAAACTCTCTTGGTCTCAGTTTCCTTAAATGTTAAATGAGAGGAAAGGGTGCTAACATTTTTTGAATGGCTATTGTGTGACAAGACTGGGACTGTGCTATACTTTGCATGGATTATAGACAATGAGGTAGGATAATAGCGTCCCCATTTTAGAGATGGAAAAACTAAGTCTCCAACAGATTAACGTGGAGATACACGTTTTCAAGACCCTCTCCTATCTTAAGATCCTGGACTTAGATCTGAAAAAAAAAGGAAAAATGTAATCATTGGAAAGCTTTTGCTAAAGAAGTCAAACTTATTCAGGTGGTTAAAAAAAAAGGTAAATCAGAAGTTACTCCTGAATTTAACTTTTTGGATACTCTATAGAAAATGGAGAACAATATTTATACTGGAATCACAAGTTTAAACAAAGGCATTGTTTTAGTTCAAGCTGCCATAACAGAATACCATAGACTTGGTGGCTGAAGCAACATTTATTTCTTGGAGTTCTGGAAGCCAGAAAGTCTAAGCTCTGGTGTCTGATTAGGGCCTTCTTCCTGGTTTGCAGATGGCCATCTTTATTGTAACCTCGCATGGTGGAAAGGAAGGGAGCAGAGAGAGAGAAATCTGTCTCCGATCCCTTATAAGGGCAGTAATCCCGTTCATGAAGGCTCTACCCTCATGACCAAATTACCTCCCACTGCGCCCGCCCCTTAATACTTTCACTTTGGGGGTTAGGATTTCGACACATGAATTTCAGTGGGACACAGACATTCAGTTCATAACAGACATCAAAAGAATATCAAGTCAATAATTATTCCTGTTACTCATTCTTTCTTCCTCATATGCCTTTGTTCTGAGTTATATTTCTGCTCTTCAGTTTCAGATTTGTGAGTTTACCCATGCCTGTGTAAGAATATTACCAATTGTGCACAGTAACCTATGCACCCACATTAATTTCCTCCTGAGTGTGATTAATAATTAATTTAGCTTATAGGTGCCAAATAACATGCCATGGTTTCCTGCTTGCCTAAGACTATAGCAAAAGTATAGTCTGTAATCAACATATATATAAAATCTCTCAATATAACTTCAAAGTCTTTCTTAAAACTGTGCTTCTGTACAACAGCGAGATCGCTTGTGAATACAGATATCAGGACATCCAGAAGAGTGGTCTACTCTCCACTGATTGCCTGAGACTCTGGATTCATTAGTATGTCAACTGACTCATTAATGTTTGGACTGCTCTTGACACAAAGTAGCTATGGGGTTCCCATCATATCATTTACTTCCATGCAACCAATATCTTTAACAGGGTCCATTTTGAGGGCCCCAGTAAAAGTTTATGAATAAATGGGGAAATATTGTAACTCTCACCCCCTTGAGGTAAGGGCATACCTCGTTGGAGGATTGTATTCAAAGCTCTGGCATCTCTCTTAAAACCCTGAAAAACTTGGGGCGCTTGGGTGGCGCAGTCGGTTAAGCGTCCGACTTCAGCTCAGGTCACGATCTCTCGGTCCGTGAGTTCGAGCCCCGCGTCTGGCTCTGGGCTGATGGCTCGGAGCCTGGAGCCTGTTTCCGATTCTGTGTCTCCCTCTCTCTCTGCCCCTCCCCCGTTCATGCTCTGTCTCTCTCTGTCCCAAAAAAATAAATAAACGTTAAAAAAAAAATAAAAAATAAAAAACCCTGAAAAACTAGAGGAAAGAAGTGACACCAGGTTCTAGGTGTGCATGTTGTTCTACACTCCTGTGTTTCAGACTACTCTAACTTGTGTCTCACAAAGACAGAACTACAGACCTGAGAGCCTGCTGAGTACCTTCTTTCCATGTTAAGAAGATGCATGGCTGGAACTGTCCAGTGAGCATCCTGATTTGGGGAAGAGAAATAACCATTAATATTCAAGTCCATCAACATCGTTCCTAAATTTCCACATCAGAACATCAGAATAATCAGTTTACAGGCTTTCTATTCAAAACTTGGATACTAAGTGATGTCTTGCTTTCCCCTTAATAATCCCTCCTCATTGGTTGCATGAGCAACCTTTAGTAAGCAGAAACTGACCCATTACCTCCATCTCCTTCCTCCCCCTAAATTCCTTGCCTGTGTGGCTAGCAGATTCAACATTTGTGATTAAAGAGAGTCAAACCAAATAATAGAAGCAAAATATTCAGCCTTAAGGGTTGAGGTAGCCATTTACATGATCTGTCTCTGATAGAACAGGCAATGGAAAGGAAAAAAAATCTACATTTTGAAGGCAGTTTTAATAAATATTTTATATGCTTCTATTGAAATATAGTGGTATTTCACAGAGACATATATGCTCAAGTTTATCCATTTTATCTTGAAAAAGAAGTTTTCATTTTCACACAAAGTAGAACAGTAGATAGAAACAGAAACATAACAGCAATCATTATAAATGTTTATAGACATAACTAAAGCCTTATCTAAAGTTCATCCTGTTTAAGGACATGTTTTATGTTGTACAATTCCTCTTAGAATATCAATCTAATAAGCACCAAGTGAGGCTGAAGACAATGCTGTTATAAAAAATGGAGAAAAATGATTAAAATATGATAATTATACTGACAGCTTATATGCTCAATCTAATCAACCAAGCTTCCAATTTGTCATAATGTACACTCACTCATACATTATTGCTTAATTATAGCAACACTTCTATTTGGAAAGGTTGTCAATCATGTGAATACCCATCATTTTTCTTTTTTTTTTTTTTCCCTTAAGAAGGGGCATATTTTAAGCAAGGATTTGAAGCCACCGTGCTATTAATTTAACCCTTGGAGTACTCTTTATGCAAAAACCACAGTTCCTATTCAACGTTTTTCTTTGTACACAGATTAATATAAATTTGTATTATGTAATATTACTCTTTTAAGTCAGAATTGATATTCGTGTTCAAAATAAATTAAATGTTGGCAGAATTTGATGATTTTAGGGTTATTAAGATATCTACGTGCTGGCACTAAAAGACAGAATACGTAGCTTTTTTTTTTTTTTTTTAAGAAAGAGAAAATTTGGCCCGAATGCTTTCCAGTTTGCCTGTGATCCATACTGATCAAGAAATGAAATGCTTGAGGGTGAATTCTAGATAGCTCTCTAAAAAGAACATGAACGCTTATGGCAACAGACTTTACCCATAGCAATTAAATGTTTCTCTCGCCCTTCACTCCATCTTCTCTAATTCCATCATTCGTCTTCCAATTGGTAAAAATGCTTAACATATTACTAAAACAGTCATGTGAGTGAATCTTTCAGGGTCACCTACTCAGCGTTAAGCGACCTGACCATATTGCTAAGTCTACCCTAGCAAAAATGAAGCAAAGTTGAAACACCTATTCATAATATTTAAAACACTGAAACTTTGCCTCAATTATTTTGAACATAGCATTGATTTCATGAGATACATATATACATCTTTATATATATATATAAAGATGTTATAGATTAAACAGATATTTATATATGTATATATGACTTACATGTATATAGTTTATTCTCAATTTTTTAACCTAGTTTACTTAATAGACCATTTTGTCAAGATGGTGAGATCAGATTATTAGCTAAGAATTTTTAAAATATTCTGATTGAGTGTGGGCATTTTGGGTACTTAGGTATAATTGGATAATTATTTCTATGACTCCATTCAACCACCAGGGTAGAAAAGTCCATAGAAAATGCTTTTTATTGTTAGAAAGAGGGAGGGAGAGAGAGAGGAGAAAGACTATTTCTCCTTCATTTCTCTAAATATTCTCTTCTGCAAGCATAAAATAAAGCAGCAGATGTGCACATTTGCAAGCCTCCATTATTCCCTAAAAGCTGGTTTTGTGATGATGAGATATCCTGATATGTACAATTGCAAATGTGGAATACGAGCCCATATGTCAGTGGTACCATATTCCTACCACTTTTGTGAATTACTAACTCTTAAGCAATTATGTCAAATGTTCTGTTCTTTAAAGACTTAGGTGTAATACAAGCTGCATCCAAGGACGTAAGGACATGTAGCACATACCTCACTGTTTTTAAGGGATTGATTTAAAAATTCATTACAAGTGTGAAAATACAAAAACCTAAAAGCATAATTAAAAGTGAGTAATAGTTTCATGGGGCACCTGAGTTAAGCGTCCGACTTCAGCTCAGGTCATGATCTCATGGTTCGGGGGTTCAAGTCCCGCATCGGGCTCTGTGCTGACAGCTCAGAGCCTGGAACCTGCTTTGGATTCTGTATCTCCCTCTCTCTCTGCCCCTTGCCCACTCACGCTCTGTCTCTCTCTCTGTCTCAAAAATAAAAATAAACATTAAAAAAATTTTTTTAAGTGAGTAATAGTTTCATAGCATTTGGAACTATGATACTGCTTGCAACGTTCGACCAATTTCTCTGTGCTGGAATGCAACAGAGGCTTGCACCACAGGTCGGGCTCCATAACCAGTTGGTTCCATTTTTTAATTAAAAAAAAAAAGTGTACTCTTTTCCTTTCTAAACTAGAAAATTTTAACTAATAGTTATAGATCATTGGAAATTGAAACAAGTGACTTTATCAGATCAATGTGAATATCACCATTAACTTGAGCTAAAAAATAACGGTGTAAATTCTCAATGTAAATTATTTTTGATGTTCTGTCAGATACAAAGTGAACATGCATATTGTATTCAAAAACTGGAAGGGGTAATGTTTTACCATGAGAGATATCACCAGTAAAATCCTAAACCTCCTTTTGGTTACATTCAATTGTGGAAATAATGTTTGTATAGTTTGTTCCTGCACCAAGGTGTGCATTTAAAAAAAATCCCAATAAGGCAACATGTATAAACATCTACAACTTACTCTGAAATGCTTCTAAAGAAAAAGGTGAATGTGGTCAAATGTTACTTGTAGAATCTAGGTAGAAAGTACATATATCCACCTACCTATTTTTTACTGTACAATTCTTTAAACTTGTCTGCATGTTTGAATACCTGCAGATTACTTTTGTAATAATATGTTGAAAAAATAAATTCAAGAATATATCATTGATTTCTTTTCTCCCAAGTAACAAAAATCAATGTTGGAAAAGAGTTACAATCTTGGTATTTGACCTGTTTTCCGGAACTGTAAAAACTGTAATAGTTCACCCCTAAAGTAATAAGTTCAGGCAGCTGGAGATACCCAACATATGATGGTAACAGGCCATTTGAAATCATAGGACATGGGGGGTGCCTGCGTGGCTCAGTCGGTTGAGCGACCGACTGCAGCTCAGGCCATGATCTCACGGTTTGTGAGTTTGAGCCCCGCGTCCGGCTCTGTGCTGACAGCTCGGAGCCTGGAACCTGCTTCGGATTCTGTGTCTCCCTCTCTCTCTGCCCCTCCCCGATTCACTCTCTGTCTCTCTCTGTCTCAGAAATAAATAAACATTTAAAAAAAAAAAAAGAAATCACAGGACAAACTCTGATGGTATCAATGATGTCATGAAGAAAATGTTTTCTCTTTTACCAGATCACAAAATCTCCTGTAAGCACCTTCCTTTGTAGAGCCCAGGTATGTTTATATGGAGGAGGTGAGGTGTATTTTTTCCCCTTCTACTCACTTAGTGACTGCAAACTAACTATAGTCTCAGTTTTCCCTGTTTCTTTCATTTTAAATTAAGATCAGGGAGTATATTGTTTATTTCTATCTGTTCTGTGTAAATAAAATGGAGTGTGGATTTGCATGAAACGATAACCTCTAGTATTCTCCGCATTGTCTTTTCCTGTTTACAGCAGTTTTTAAAAAATGGCCGTGGATTCATTCACAGCTTTCTCATCCAGAGTTGAGGTCTAAATGCCCTGTCCTTGAATCTGGGCTAAACAGCACTTGCTTGTAGCCAATGCGATGGGTGGATGTGAAACCATACGATTTTGAAGGCTAAATCAGAAAGGCCGTGGAGTGTCCCCTGAGTCTCTTGGGACAATCGCTCTGGGAGAATCCAGTTGTCTTGTCTTAGTACCTCAAGAATGTCACGCTATAGAGGCCAAGGGGGGTACTATGGCTGATAGTCTCCCAGCCACCCCACCAAGGTGCCTGGATTGGGAATGAGGCCTTTGTGGGTCTTCTGGGCTAGCCCATCTACCAATTAAGTATCACTACACGATCTTTGTCACTAAGATAAAGACCGGAAGATTGCCCAGCTGAATTCTAACCTATGCAACATAATTGACTGGCTGTTGTTTTAAGCCTCTATGTTTTGGGAAAGATTGTTATGCAGCAATAGTAACTAAAACACTAGAGAGAGCTGTTCTGTCAGTTCTGATGCCAATTCATCTTTTCATGAATGGATGAACATGAGGGCTCACAAAATTACCAACTAAAAGCCAAAGTCTCCAACGTGAGCTTTCACTAATAATCGGAGAAAAAAATAATTCTCTTTTCGGTCATTCTATACGTCATATGTGCCTGAGAGTAGTTTTATTCAACGTTAAACTGAAATATCTGACAGTCTTAATAACTGCAAAGTATGGCATTGAGATTAAGCAATATTCAACAGTTGAGTTTGATGAAATAATTTTTACCAAAGAATTCATTCAGCTTTCTCTTTGAATGTATTTATCATTAATATTGTGGCTGGATTTATAAAATTATCTGGAAAAGTTCAATTTAATTACCAGAGACCACTGAGCTTCTTTGTGTGTGTGGGGGGGGGGGGCGGTGGAGTAGAATTGTTATAACTTTTTGCTTCTTTCATACAACACAACTGGAATAATCTTTGTTTACTATGAAAAAAGGCAGGAAAGTGAGTCTTGTTCCTGGGTGTGTGTCCAACAGTGACCAGAAAATGCAAGGATCTTTTGATAGTCAAAAAGAATATTGTAAAGAACTTATGTTGGCTGTAAGGAAGAACAACCTGACATGGAGAATATTTCAACATGATGCTAGAATCCATAATAAATTTTGATCAAATTTCAGCCAATTGGATTAAGAAGAAAAAAACCAACCAAGCCATTTACATGGTGGTATTAGATCTAGAAAGCCTGTTAATGATTTACTGAATTCTTTATTGACCTGATTAAATTTACCACACAGTTTGATATCAACATGGGTGTCATTAAGTACTAAAGAGAATCTATAATCTCATTCCATGGAGATGTTGAAAAATGTAACACCTGCCCTCCTGTCTCAAAGAAAGAGGCTCTTTTGAAAGAGAAAACAATAAACAACATTGATGCATTCAGTTTTTTCTTGTTCTTCTAGGGGCACCTGGGTGGCTTAATCGGTTAAGTGACTGACTTCGGCTCAGGTCATGATCTCACGGTTGGTGAGTTCGAGCCCCACATCAGGCTCTGTGCTGACAGCTCGGACCCTGGAGCCTGCTTCAGATTCTGTGTCTCCCTCTCCCTCTGCCCCTTCCCCACTCACACTCTGTCTCTCTCTCTCTCAAAAATAAACATTAGTGGCGTGTGGGTGGCTCAGTGGATTAAGGGGTTGACTTCGGCAGAGGTCATGATCTCACAGTTTGTGAGTTCAAGCCCCAAGTCAGGCTTTGTGCTGACAGCTCAGAGCCTGGAGCCTGCTTCGGATTTTGTATCTACCTCTCACTCTGCCTCTCCCTGACTTGTGCTCTGTCTCTGTCAAAAAAAAATGAATAATCATTAAAAAAAGTTTTCAAATACAAAAAAACGTTTAAATATTAAAATAAATAAATAAACATTAAAAAAAATTAAAAAACCAAAATTTTTCTAGTTCTTCTAATCAGTAACTAAATACATACGTAAAAATTGTTACTATATGTGCATACATATATATCTCCAGGTTAACAGAAGCAGATATATTGAACTTTTTCTCCTTAACTAGTATAATGATTAAAAAATTCAACACACATTTATTTCAAGCCTACTATGTGTCTAGTGTTATAAATAGGGACTTCTATGTTCTCTATCTTATTTAACATCGCTATTAAATAGTCATTTTCATTTTCCTTGTAAAAAATAAAATCTAATTCCTCTGTTGCCTGAGGGAAACCACTTAACCTTTATTTTTCAATTTTATTTAAAATTAAAATGATAATATTTACCTCCTAAGGTACCGTGAATACTGATTAACTAATGTTGGCAAAAGATCTTGACCAAAAAATATTGAAGCCCTAAACCTAATATTATTATGTTTTTCTTCTTCACAGTCCTTAGTATTATTTTTCTTTTTTATTCCATTTCCTATCAGTAAATTAACATTTAACTCAAAACAATTTGGCATTGGCTGTACCTACTAGCTATTACCAAGTTCACTTGGCTAGAGATATTTATGCTCATGTTTGTATATACATACCAAAGTATATGTACTTGTTCACAAAACATAGGTGTATTTAAGTGAAAATGATATGACGAAATTCTGAAAATATTTAGGATAGCCCCAAAGCACTGCAGATGTTTTAGAAATACTCAGAATAGTATTGTTCTTACCTTTCTGCGGTTTACTTCATAATAATTAAGCAACAATTTTATATTCTCAATCCAAGATCAAAGCTCTTTCAAAGCTATAGTTGAATTGGGTTCTTGTCTGAAAATAATATTAAAGTTTTCAAGTATAGGATATTTTATATGGCATTCATTTGATACATGCTACTGTTTGAGTCTTAATGCCTGTAGCAATGAAAGAACCTCAGAAGTTCTGAAATAAAAAGGAAGTAGTTTGCAAGTAAACAGAATGAGTGTATCCATGAACTTATAGTATGCTTCTCTTTAGGCACTGTTATATGTTATATTTTTTTTTAACTTTTTTTAACGTTTATTTATTTTTGAGACAGAGAGAGACAGAGCATGAATGGGGGAGTGTCAGAGAGAGAGGGAGACAAAGAATCTGAAACAGGCTCCAGGCTCTGAGCTGTCAGCACAGAGCCCGACGCGGGGCTCGAACTCACGGGCTGTGAGATCATGACCTGAGCCAAAACCAAGAGTCAGACACTCAACCAACTGAGCCACCCGGGTACCCCATATGTTATATTTTAAGTGAAAAAGAAATGAAAAAAAAAAAAAAAACCTCTCTTTTAACTTCAATGTCAATGTCAATCTCAGTCCCTTCCCTTCCCTTTCTTTTCTATTTCTAGCTTAAAGATCTATGAATTGTGACGTGATACTGCAAAAGCACTATCTTTCAATATAAAGCAACATATATGCCTTGATTTCTACCATATTCTGAGATTTAAAAAATAATTCAGAAATGTGCCTACTTTATCAGACTCAAAGCAATTCTGTCACTACTGTTAATATAACAAAATATTGTATATATAAATCCTTATGAATCCTCTAAGATACAGTACAATACTAACACAGTAAACAAAATCTGTAAGGAGTTTGCAACCTATATTAAAGTTATAGAACATATATAGGAAACAAAATACTATTAGAATCAAAATGGGTTGATGTATTATAGCATAGGTTCAAAATTAGGACAAAAGAGGGATGTTTGTATGACCTTGGACAATTGATGAAGCCATCTTAAATCAAGGCAGTGATATTATATTGGAAATAGAAAATGAGACAACAGAAGTGAAATTGTTTTAAACCTCTATACAAATGGTAGATGTTATTATAATTATATAAATCAATGTGAACTTAGGGGAAAACCTGTATGTTAAACTACTCCATGTTTCAAAAGGATGGGATATGGGGAAATGATGCAAGTCTCTACTCCAGATGGGAAAGTTTTCATAGAGGGACATTACAGTGCTTCAGACCTAGCATATTGCATACTTCATGTCCATGCTTAATATGTACGCACAGGAATATCTCATGCTTTCAGGGCAACATCTCCAGAATGGGAATAGAAGGACTACCATGGAGGAAGCTTGGGAGGATCTTGGTACTGCAGGAAGCCATGTTCATGAACGAGAGTGGTGGTTTGTAACCCAAGGGTTCTTCCAATTTCGGGGGCCCACCCTTGTCTATGACTTTAGAACAAACACTTCTGCACAATGATATTTAATCAACGAATGTGGAATCTAAAATAGTCAAACTCATAGGAGCAGAGAGTAAAATGGTGGCTTCCAGGAGCTTAGAGGAGAGGAAATCAGGAGGTAATGGACAGAAGGTACAAAGTTTCAGTTATGCAAGATAAATAAGTTCTGGAAATCTACTATATACCATAGTACATATCGCTAACAATACTGTATTGTGTATTTAAAATTTCCTAATGATGGAGTGATGATCACTTAATATAATATTATATCTGAATGGTGAAATATTTTAGCAATAGTTATTTTTGTCTTTGTAATGAGATTTCTTCTAAAAGGCATGTATCTTTTGTGAAAAATCGTAATTTTCCAAACAATTTGGGAAACTAAGCACATAGTAAAGAAAACTTGGCTAGGATTAAAATGAGTGAAAACTTTAAAAATGGGCTGTCTTCACTTCCATAAATTAAAAATAGTAAAATCTGATAATATTATTAAATATTATGAGGGTTCAATGAGATAGGGATCTTCATACACTGCTAGGAAGACTTTGACATGACTGATCTGGAAAGCAAATGGGCAATATGATCTAAAAAGGTACAGCCCTACACCCTGTAATATGGGTTCTGGAACTCTATCTTAAAAAAAAAAAAATCAGAGTTTTATTACAGTAACAGTAAAATTTTGGAAACAGCCTAAAATTCAACAACAAAGAAATGACTAATGAGTAATCGTATACCCATTAAAAATCATATTTGAAAACTAATAACCTGAAAAAATGCTTATTACTCAATACGAAATTTAAAGAAAAGCAGAATTCTAATTTGTATACACAAGGTTTCAATTTTATAAATCATATATTGAGTGTGTGTGTGTGTGTGTGTGTGTGTGTGTCTATGCATGCATAGGAAAAAGACCATTGGTATAAACATATCAGTAACTATTTCTCTATTTTGTAGGATTGTGCTTAATTATTATTTTCATCTTCATACTTTTCTGTATTTTCAAGGTTTTCTACAACTAGAATGGGTTAAAAATCTCTCAAAAATTAAGATTTTTTTTTCTCATTAGGAAGTAACATGTTTTGTCAAAATTTATTCTAAGAACTAATACTGAATTTGTGGGAAAAATTATGTACTAAGAAACTTATCACAGAATAATTTATAATCTTAAAAAATGAAAAAAATATATCTGTGATGCCCATGAACAAAAAGGATTACAAGTTATGTGCGACATCTCCAAAGAGAAGGTAGTGCATGAATTTACACCAAGGACCATGATAATTAGGTAAAAACAAGGAGAATGCTTAACTGGAAAAAACAATCATCAAATGGCATGCAAAGTTTAATTAAAATTGTTAAATAAGTACAAATGTATATGCACACAAAATATTAGAAGAAAACTTGCAAACGCTAATTGTTATGCTATTTTTGTGTTCAATAATGGGTGAACTTTTTACTTATTTACCTTCTCTTCAAATTTTTCTGTATTATGCTTATTTCTTTCATTATGATAACACCTATTTAGAAGACAAGCCATGACATCTGAATCAGGGAAGAACAATAAGCATAGTCCTTCACTTCAACTCTGGTTCTTCTTCTTAATCTCTCACCATGTGGACGAACTCACATTTTCAGCCTCACTTTGAGAAATAATGTTTGTCGGTGTAGGATTGTGGACTTTAACATTGAGTTTACAAGGTATTGAGTTAATGTGACTCATTTACTTCACATTTCAAGATGTGCGTATGGTAGCCTCCCTCCAACCTTCTCTTATCCTCTTGAATCAAATATACTGATGTTCCAAATGTCTGTGGAGCCTGCCTTTTGTAGGAATCCTGCATCAGAAACCATTTTTAAGGATAACACACATGGGGCTAACCTTAAAAATCTCCATCATTTATAATAACATCTCATATGTGTTAACATGATGAGATACAGAGTCAATATTTTGTGAGATAATTTTATTCTATGGCTAGGTTCTTATTTAAGTTATCAAATAATTAACCTTGACAATAAAGTACATGTATGTACCATCTTTTTCTTCTATAGAATTCAGGCTCTATCAAATAAGCAAAGTTACCATCTTATTAAAAGGAGATTTTCTCTGACACTTGGTTTTATTTCTTCACTTAAGATAATGACATTGTTTTGAGAGTGTTCCACTGGTTGGGGTGGAGAGTGACAGGGAACGAGAAAAAAATAAATAAAAGAAAGCAACACATATTTTGGGAATCTTCCCAAACGGGTGAACAAAGTGTCCATAGGATGGGTGAGTTGCTCAAGCGAGGCCTTTGGATCAAGTCCTTTCTTTGCCAGGTTCGTACACATTCTCCATTTCACTTCACCTATTGCCAAAAAAATGGGGGAAGGAAATAAGAGAGCACAAGAGTGACAAATTGAGGATGAAATATACTTTATATGTAATCTCATTGGATGAAATATATATAAATAGTTGGAAACGTCATGTTAATTACTACCTTGTGAGTACAAAAGTATTTGACTCAACACTAATGATCTTGATACTCTCACTGAACCATAACTAATGTCAAAAATTTGCAAAATTTCAAAGAAGAATATCACCTATAATATCCATGTGTCCTAACATCAAGGTCATTCTCTAATGATGAGGATTTTATCCACTTACATAATTTATGTGTAAATGAAGAATATGGATGCTTTATGTTTCTGAAGGAAAAAAAAAAACCCACTTCTACCAATTCCAAGTTTCTGATCCCAGGCAGTGCTCCCATTAATATAATTCCAAATGGTATCACATTTCCAAAAATATCTCCTTAGAGTGACTTGAGGGCTGTGCCACTCTCTCTAAGAATTACCAATTACTGTCTTGCATTTCCTCCGGAGCTGGATAAAAATTACCCATCTCCAATTTATCAGCAGATACATTATAGTTCTGTGGCCGAGAGTAAAAGAAGCTTTTCCTTAGATTGCCAGCTCTCTGGAGACTTGCCTTTTCTACTGGTTAGAAGATGTAGCCCCTGTTACCTTGGCCTTCATCAGTTTGAAGACTTTATCTGAGGAAGCAGTCCATACAATGTCCTCTTTACCTAGGGGGACAGGGTCACTTTTCCGGTTCGGGTCAAGGGAAAATCCCTGTCTTCCCAACCCGTGTCAAGACGCGCCAATGGGATCTTGGGAGAGTATAAAATGGAGTCACCCAGACTGGTGCCATGGGGCTTCAGAAGCCTGTTCAGTGAGGATTGCTGTACACTTTACACCAGACTTCCAGACTCATGAGTTGAGTGAGTGAGCCCTCTCAGCTTCTGCTTTTATTCCATCTGGTATTTTAGGACCCTTTGCAAAGCTGTAGGAGCCCTAACAGCGGATTGACACTAACAGCAAGTGCAAGGGGCAAAGCCTCCTGGTTAAATGACCAGCATAAAGGAAACCTAAGTTCCCTGTGCTGAGGCACCTGTGCTATGGTAGGTCAGTCCAAATTAGGCTCAGAGAGGTTGAACAACTAACCCTGGGTCACAAAGTTTCTAAATGGCAGAGACAGGATTAAATCCTGAGTTGGTTTTTTTCCCAGGATCCTTGCTTTTTTAACCACGTACTTAAGAAGGAATGATATTCTAGCATGTGAAATTGTGTGTTCTCACTGGGTGGTCAGAGAATAAAGAAATCACTGAACCCCTGAATTCAAAAGCTCAACCAGGGTCATTATTGTGAAGAACGGAGGAAGTTATATCCTGCAATGAATAGTTCTGTGCATTGTGGTTTTCTAATGGGAGGCACACAGGCAGAGCAGAGGTGAAATATGGGGGGTGGGGAGGGCTGTTGGAAATAAAGATCAGAGTCTAAAAGAAGCAGAAATAATCCAGTAATACGGCGGAAGACGAATAGCTTAGGATGTACTATAAACAGATAAGTGCAGACCAGCTCAGAACTGTGTTTTCAGCTCTTGTGTGAAGCAGCGGGTTTCAGGCTGCAGGTAGTAACGGCCAAGTTTTCACCTTCACATTACACCCAGCTCTTCCCCCAGAAGATCATTCTTTGAGCTGAAAGAAATAGGAGTCAGGAGCTGTGCAGTGGCGCATGCCTGCTCAGCTTATTAAAACATGGGAAGAAGGCAATATTTCACCCCCCAGAAATAAAAAAAGATAGACAAGTGAGAGCAGCTAATCCATCGGAAGAAATTAGCAGGCAGAGTATGTAGCTGTTTGAAATGATGAACGAGGCTGAAATAGCTACACAGGCTAACATCCAGTGGGATAATTACTCCAAGCTCTCAGGCTAAAATCTGTCTGGAAGGAACTGGGAGGCTTTGATGACTCAATTTCAATGGGCATGCTTATGAAATACATAGTAAAACCTATTAAAATTGAAATTGTTCTTGGTAGGTATTCTGTGACTGGGCTGCTGACCCTGTCAGGCGGCTTTTAATAAGGTACACACTATTTTTATTCTCAAAAGTGGCATGTACTTTAGCTGCCCACATACTCAGTTTTAACCCTATAGTAACACGCTCTCTGATTTTTCCATATACGTGTGTCGGGCACACTCCTGTTCTTCTTCTACCAAAAAAAAGTGGGTCTCCCAATGAATGCAGACATTGCTGGCTTTCGCTGTAACAAAAGCTGCTCCTTTATTATTCTGTCAACCAGTTTTCCAGCTTCAGGAACAGCACCCATCAAGCTTCATATCCACATCCAAGCAAATGTTGCCGTAATACATACCTGCTGATTTAAAACAATTTTGTTTTTCCCTTAGAGTCTATTACGTGATGCCACAACCATCATTAGGCTATTCATGTGGAATATACCCAAGTATAATCCCAAATAATCCCCACATTCTGAAATACGGGGTGCCTGGGTGGCTCAGTTGATTAAGCATCTGACTTTGGCTCAGGTCACGATCTCACGGTTTGTGAGTTTGAGCCCCCACGTCGGGCTCTGTACTGGGCTCTGTGCTGACAGCTGGGAGGCTGGAGCCTGCTTTGGATTCTGTGTCTCCCTCTCTCTCTGCCCCTCCCCCACTCATGCTCTGTCTTTCAAAAATGAATAAGCATTAAGAAAAATAAAAATTAAACATACATTGAAATAAGTAGATCCCACAACTCACATGCCTGGGCAGAATTGTTGTAAGGAAATCCTCAACGGTAAGAAAGAAGCTGGAAGCTAGAGAATTGCTAAGGCCATACTACTTACTGGAAGTGTGCCCTTGCGAGCAGTTGGAGAAGACATCTGGGAGCTTGACGGCGACGCTGGATCTCACGCTCCGCCTCGGACCTGCTAAATTAGAATCTGCATTTTAACAAGATTCCTCAGGTAATATGCATATACATTAAAGTTTGAGAGGGGCGCCTGGGTGGCGCAGTCGGTTAAGCGTCCGACTTCAGCCAGGTCACGATCTCGCGGTCCGGGAGTTCGAGCCCCGCGTCGGGCTCTGGGCTGATGGCTCAGAGCCTGGAGCCTGTTTCCGATTCTGTGTCTCCCTCTCTCTCTGCCCCTCCCCCGTTCACTCTCTGTCCCAAAAATAAATAAACGTTGAAAAAAAAAATTAAAAAAAAAAAAATAGTTTGAGAACTGCGCTTCTCCTGCACACCTGGTTTTAGATTTCTACCACCGTTCATCATTGAAGCAGCTCTGTGCTCAGCCACACCTTTCTCAGATAAAGCCTATTTGGAAGGGAAACAACTACAAAGAAATAGGGAAAATCCACTCACACTCCTGGTATTTCTAAAATCTTCCTCCGTTCAAATATATTAAAAGACAGGGGCGTCTGGGTGACTGAGTCGGTTAAGCCTCCGACTTTGGCTCAGGTCATGATCTCACAGTTTGTGGGTTTGAGCCCCACGTTGGACTCTGTGCTGCCAGCTCAGAGCCTGGAGCCTGTTTCGGATTCTGTCTCTCTCTCTCTCTCTCTCTCTCTGCCCCTCCCCTGCTCATGTTCTGTGTCTCTCAGTCTCAAAACTAAATAAAAAAATTAAAATTAAAAATTAAAATTAAAAAAAAAAAGAAAATGCAGAGTCAAGGTGAGGAGGAGCAGAAGAGGAAGAAGAGGAAGAAGGAAAAGAAGATTCATGTAAGATCAGCCCAGACACCTTTTTCTCTCATTTACTTCTAGATTAGGGTTACACCAGTTGGTAAATATAAAGGCACTAGGAGTTGTTAGTTGATCTCTCATACATTGTGTTTGTAGTTCTGGGGGTGGGGCACAGGTCCATTCATGCTTCGTGATATTTGCTAATGCTTTTATGAAGCCCACGGTCATAGAATCCCTTCAGGTATCTTAAAGGATACGTATATCTTTCCCATCCTGCTTTGATATTCTGTCATCCTGTATATTCCACACTAATACTGATCATCCCTCAACCTGCCTCTATGTTACTCACTCCTTATTCTACAGACTGGTTCATCCATTACTACCTCCAATTGTCAATGACCTTCACCCAGCCTCCTCTTTAATTATAAGTTCCTATGGCCACTCTATGAAGCTGGTTTTTTGTTTTGTTTTGTTTTGTTTTATTTTGTTTTGTTTTTCTTCCAGCAGGTCCAGAACCCTGGAAGTCTTAAATTCTTCCTGCTCTCTCTTCCTGTTGAACCCAACTTGGACCCAATTTCCTTTTTTTATTGGTATGTCTAGCATCTACCACCCAACCCATCACTCGATCCAGGTACCTGCATAATGTTTAAGAAAAATCAAGCAGTCATGAAACCCCTGGAAGAATGTAATTTCAGATCTCTGCTGACCCTTAACCTACTCTCATCGCCCTTAACATACTTCAGATCTTCATCATTGTCCTCAAACTCTCTTTTCAACTCCTGCGTCCTCCCAGTCGTCAAGACACAGGAAGCCTCCTGTTTCATACATAGAATTAAGGCATTATCTCTCAAATGCTACCACCGGTTTAATGGTGTCTTTCTATTCATGCTCATTCCTAACTTCCTTCCTTTCAATCTTAGAGAAAAGGAGATCCGCACTGACTCCAGCCCGGTCTGTGTCCTTAATTCCTTTACCTGCCAACACCGTGACTTTGCCCCTCAATCATCTCCTCTCACGTTCTCTGTTGAATGTTCAATGGCTCTTCCCCTCCTCTCTCTGCTAATTCATTGTCCCCAACTTGGAAGCAGAGCCCAGTGTCTCCCAGACCAAAAAGACCTGGCTTTCGCCTCATAGCTCTCTAGCTTCAGGCCAGCTCTCCCTTTGTATTAACGTTCCTCTAACGTGTCGTTTTATTAATTTCATATTCTCAGTGCACGTCGACCCACTGCGTATTGGACTTCTGTTTCCTGGCTGCACTTGCCGAAATGTCAGTCACCTTCCGATTGCCAAATCCAGATTGACACTTTATCATTTTTCTGTCTGGTATTTGACACCTACATCTATTTTTTTAGCCTCCGAACTCTCCATTCTGCTGGCCGTTCCCACATCTCTGGCCATTTCCTTCACTCTTTCTTACTCAAGCGTTCCTCTGCTTTCTCCCACTTTTAAATGTTCCTACATTTCTCCCAAGACTTTACTAACTTGTTTATATGTTTTTTCCTGAGAGATTAGATTGACCCACTACTGCTTATGGTTTCGGCAACCATTTGTATGCAGAGGACTAACAGATTCACACCCTGAGATCATACCTCTCTTCAGGGTCAGGCTCATTTATTCAAACCCTCTGTGGGATAGCTCAGTCTAGGTTTTACTCAAGCACCTAAAGTTTGGAGAGCACTAAGTTACCTTTTTTTTTTTAGGTTTATTTATTTATTTTGAGAGAGACATAGAACGTGCAAGTGGGGGAGAGGCAGAGAGAGAGAGAGGGAGAGAGAGAGATGTCTGCACGGAGCCGGATATGGGGCTTGAACCCACAAACCATGAGATCCTGACCTGAGCCGAAGTCGGATGCTTAACTGACTGAGACACCCAGGTGCCACTTTACTCAAGCACCTAAAGCTCAGTACCCATCCTTCCACCAACCTGCATGTCCTTCTCCCATGTTCCTAGTCTTCGTGGTACCACATCCACAAAACCCCCAAAGTTAGAGCTTACCCTTGACTCCTCCCCCAACAATGGATTATAAAGGCTCAGGGTCCAAATTTCCTGAATATCTCTGGGCTCTAATTCTTATTTGCCCTTCCTTCTTGTTCAGGCCATTAGTCTGTCTCATGAGGATTATTACAAAACCTCCTGCTTCTAGTATTAACCTCGCAGATTCAGCTACCACACAGCAGAGGCTTATGTTCATTCATTCATTTCACAAATATTTATTGACAGCAAATGTTTATTTACAATATACAGTATAGAGGGAACAGCTGTTATGTTAACGACTAGATAAGGGTGATAGCAATGTAAAATTACATGCTGTAAAGCAGGGGTCAGTCACCTGTTTTTGTACAGCCCATTGTCCTATGAATGAATTTCATGTTTTTATGTGGTTGGAAAAATAAAAACAGAAGAAAAATAATATTTCATGACACATGAAAATTGCATGAAATTCGAACTTTGTATGCCAAAATAAAGTTTTATTGGCACACAGCCATGCTCAGTAATCTGTGTTTGTTCTATGGCTGCTTTTATGTCACAGAAACAGAGTTGATTCATTGTGGTAGAGGCTGGTCAGATTGTATGAAAATTCAGACATCTGAAAATACTCACTATCTGACCCTTCACAGGAAAAGATTACTGATACCTGCAATATGGCATTTTAAATTTTTAATCATAACATTACCAAAATAATGTCCTGGGGAAATGGATTAGACACACTTACATCTTAAAGATTCTAAAAAGCTTATTTAATATTACATATGTTCAAATAACATTAGTTTAATAGACATTAAATGTAAAAGTGATCTCTCTAGTTAGTTTAATAAAGAGTTGTTGAGTATTATGCATCAAGTATTTTTTGAGACACAGAACATACAAAGATAATAAAAACAGGCCACTGAGGGGCGCCTCAGTGGCTCAGCTGGTTGAGCGTCTGCCTCGAGTTTTGCCTCACAGTCCTGAGATCGAGCCCAAGAGTCCTGAGTGTGGAGCCTGCTTGGGATTCTCTCTCTCCCTCTCTCTGCTCCTCCCCTGCTCACCTTCTCTCTCAAAATAAATAAACATTAAAAAAAAAAAAACAAAAAAACAGGCCACTGAGCTAAAAGAAATAGATATTTCTGTAAAATTAATCAGACTGAGAACAGCCTTACAAAGGATTATAGGTTATGAAAGAGGAGGGGCCATTGGTCAAGCAGGAATGTTCAGGAAAGTCTTTCCGGTAGGAAGCACTGCTCAGCTAGAACTAGACACAGTGTATTCTTACCCAATCCAGTCCCCAGATGCAACATTCTTCTGTTACAATCCTTGATTCTTACATTCTTAGTGATAAGAATGATTCATGTATTTTTAAAGTTTTAATTATTTTTTTTTCAGTTTTTACTATTGAAGGACAATTGACATACAACGTGTATCTTTTAAAGTAACCGTATTTTAAATTCTCCATTACTATTTCGAAACCTGCTGTACCTGAAAGCTTTCATCATCACACAACTGCTTGCACACCAGTGTCTTCACCGGTTTAATGCCATTGCCATTTGAGCCTGCAATCATAATGAACGTGGAAAATAGCATAAATCTGATGGATGGCGCATAGTGCAAATATTTTATACTTGTTAGCTGTGTATGTGTGTCAGATAATTGTACATTTACTACTCTTGGATCTCAATTAATTCATTCAGGATGATTGGATATTAGTGAAAATCAAAAAAAAAAAAATGCAAACACCATAATAATGTTACCTGAAAGGGTATTTCATTACCTATAGAATGTAGGAGACATTTTTCTCATTAGCATCTTCTACTGAATTAGGGCTTTATGCTGTTAGAGTATTTGTGGCTTAGTCAAAGCTCATAAAATAGACAGTAGCCAATAATGGAGAAGAATGATTTACTGGCAAGGAGCCATGTCTCTAAGTCTTTTTTTTTTTTTTTTTTTTTTTTACATTTATGTAGTCAGAAATTACTTGGACTCATTTTTTCACATCTCCTTCAGGAAGAAAGAGAGAATAGATATATTTTAACATCACTGACTTTTTAAAAAGAATAGATATACATTTAAAGACCTTCATCCTTTTATACTGGCCACTAAAATTTCATTTGCATCGTTCCAAGTACCAACTTGATATATAGATAGATATATAACATGGTTTTTCGAAAACATCATTTTTCATTTGTTCCTCCTGTTATATTTTCCAATTCTACCATCTAGATAAGGAAACAATTTAAGATGGGCTGCATTAGTGACTTAGGTATGTACTAGCAAACAAGATCAGAAACAGGACTCAGTTTTGGGGTGCCAGGGTGGCTCCACTGGTTGAGTGTCTGACTCTTGATTTCAGCTCAGGTCGAGATCTTGAGGTTGGGGACAGAGCATCGCATGGGGCTCTGAGATGAATGTGGAGCCTGCTTTGGATTCTCTCTCTCTCTCCCTCTCTCTCTCTCTCTCTCTCTCTCTCTCTCTGCCCCTCCCCTGCTAGGGCACACATGCTGTCTCTCTCTCTCTCTCTCTCTCTCTCTCTCTCCCTCTCTCTCAAAATAAATTTAAAAACATTAAAAAAAAAAGAAACAGGAATTAGCTTTAATAAATAATACACGATGTTGTGCTAAAAAAGCCAAAAAATTAATAGGTCTTAGGGTTGCACAGCCCTTTTTCCTGGGGCTTTCTATATTTTTACAGATGAGTTTATTTACATTTTATCACAAGATGATAGTCTCATTTTAAATATAATGTAGAATACAATGAGGTATAAAAGATTATATTCTTATTTTTATTTATTTTATTTTATTTATTTTTTATTATTTTTATATGTAGTTTTTATTTGAGAGAGACAGACAGGTGAGCAGGGGGAGAGAGAGAGAGAGAGAGAGAGAGAGAGAGAGAGAGAGAGAATCCCAAGCAGTCCCCACGCTCGGCACAGAGCCCAACGCAGAGCTCCATCTCAGGACCCTGGGATCGTGACCTGACCCAAAATCAAGAGTTGGACATTTACTCAACTGAGCCACCCAGGTGCACCCCAAAATACATTTTTAAAACACTTTCCCTTCTTAGAAGTAGTATTAAGTAGCATATGCCCTGGCCATAATAGTGGTTGGCATATGTATCATTTAGTAAAAAAATCTCAGAATGCTATGACAGTTATAACAAACTGTTTAATTACATCTTTTTAATGTACATGGACAATGTTGGCCTCAATTCATGTAATTTAAGTTGAAAACTAGATTTTCAATTTTAGAATGTCTAAGATCTTACAAGTGTCCACTGGAAGAATCATACTTTGAATTGAAAATATTTATTCACTGAGTTTTAGAAGTAAAACACTGTGACAAGTAACTGAGTATACAGAAGTGTTCTCACACCGCTTATCCTCGATGATGGAAACATCAAAGTAAATAGGATATATCACACCAAAGAAACAAAAACAAAAACAATGAGCTAGGCTTTTTCTCTGGTAGAATAATAGAGCTTCTTGTATGATTACTTAATTATGCACTGTCTTAAAAATTAATTTCCTATGTAATACATTATCAAAAATATTTATAACCTAAAAAGTACTGTTTTGCTTCATACAAGAATGTGCTATTTTGATATTCTATGATGGTAGAGTTTCAAAGATTTAGGAAATATAAAAATTAAGAAAATGCCTTTCCAAATAAAGTTTAGTCGCTATAGCTGGTTTAATTCACAAGTGTCTTTTTATGTTTTAATGACAGGATGGCTTTCCGATAGCATCAATATCAGAAATTCTGATGCCTTCTTCAGTTTTTAAAATCTAGTTCTCCTTTAGTATTGAAAATCTTTCCTGCCTTTGCCTTTTTTCACATAATGAAAATTTACTCAGTTCTTTGGAACCTGTTAGCAGAAATAAAATAACCCTTTTCCTTATATGTATATAAATAAAAATTGCCTGGTTCGTCCACTTGTATATACACAATCCCAAATCTTATAATGCTAGCACTTAGATATTCAGTGGATGCTTCGTTGATACCTCTATTGTCCAAGCCTACAAGAATAAACATTATTGATATTTTCTTAATGTTCGGTCATAATTTGGGTTAGTGAAATCCCAAAGTAACAAACAGTTTTCCAAAGAGAACTATCTCACAAAGTCCAGTTTAATTTGCTAGCAAAGTAATATTCAGACTGGACGTAGCAACAATAGAGAAACAGGATGTTCAATTTTTTCCTTAGCTAATAAAAAATGCTATATTTTCAGTTTGAATGGATTCTGTCCTCTAGGAACAGATGTCATTTTTCACACTGCTTGTGGAAACAGCGTAACATTCCTGCCATTCACCTGTTTCAAAACAAACCGTTTCATAGATCAGTATTATTTCTTTGTACAAATAAATGAGTGCCGTTAAAAGAATCCTGTTTTTGGACTTCAAAGTGATCAAACTTGACAAGCAGTGCAGCTCCTGGCTGTCCATAGCTAACCCTATAACGGTAGGCGTTAATGTACAGCATTTAATGGACTTCTAATTTCCCTGTAATTTAGGGAGCTAAAAGGAGCAAAATATGGCAGATAAAGAATTATAGTGTTCCAGATTTTAGGAAAAAGGTGCATTATTAAGTGGGAAACATTCAGTTATAAGAAAGAGTAGAATTGCATTTCCTAAAAATGTTAAATATAAATTTTCTCACTTCAACATTTTAATACGAACTCCTGAAGCTTTGAGGGAGGATCATATTTCTTCGCTTTTATTTTTTTAACCTCTCTGCCTTGGAGGAATTTAACTACATTTTTAAGCAATGGTCCATAGACATTATAAACATAATTTCAGTTCTCGGAAAGTTATCTTGCAAAGTGCAGTTGTTAGTCAGAAATCCTCCACCAAAAACCTATCAGATGTAACAAGATAATTCAGAAAGGTGACTGGTTGCAAAATAAATCTCAAAACCAGCAACATTTCGATAGACTAGCACTAATCAGAAAAGTCAATGGGAACATTACGATTCCATTGGCATTAACAACAAATAAATGTAGATGAGTAAGACGTAAATACAAGCAAGGTACAGGCTTTCTTTCACAAAACAAATCAGAACATTTTCCTATGGGATACGAAAGAAGACTTGAAAATAATGGACTTATTTCTAGCTCGTAAGATCTAACGGCCAATTTCTCCTAAATTAGTTTGTGAGTTAATATACATTCTTTCAGAATTCAATGGGATTTTATTTTTTGCCTTTATAAAACGATTCCATGTTCACCACAAGGAACTATAAGCCTCTGTATGCACATGTACATACACACCGTGTGTGTATATGCAGTTGAACTTTGAACAATGTGGGATGCCGACCCCCACGCAGTCAAAAATCCACGTATAACTATTGACTCTCCCAAAACTTAACTACAAATACCTCCTGTTGACCAGAACCCTCACCAATAAGACAGTCGATTAATGCATATTTTGTATGTTATGTGTACTGTACTCTGTACTTTCACAATCAAGTAAGCTAAAGAGAAGAAAATGTTATTAAGAAAACCATAATGAAGAGAAAATATGTCTATAGCATTATACTGTAAAAAATCTGCATACAACTGAACCCAGGCAGTTCAAATTGAGTTGTTCAAGGATCAGCTGTAGTATAGAGAGAGAATGATGAGGGGAGAGTTGAATTTTTATGTATTTCAGGTTATGTGTTATAAAGCTACAACATTTAGGGGCGCCTGGGTGGCTCAGTCGGTTGTGCATCCGACTTCAGCTCAGGTCGTGATCTCTCAGTTTGTTAGTTCAAGCCCTGCGGTGGGCTCTGTGCTGGGAGCCTGGAGCCTGCTTCAGATTCTGTGTCTCCCTCTCTTCCTGCCCTTCCCCTGCTTGTGCTCTGTCTCTTTCTGTCCCTCAAAAATGAATAAATGTAAAAAAAAATTTTTATAAAGCTAAAACATTTAATAAAATATCATTATCAGTTCAACGGTTAAGAGACAAAACAATGAATACATTAGAAAGTCCCAAATCTACCTAATTTATGTTGGAGTTTAATATATGATAAAGGTGATATTTTTGAATCAGTGAAGAAATGGCAGACTATTCATTAAAATTTTCTGGCACAATTAAAGCAGGTTGTCATTATCCTCATTTTACCAATGAGGAAACTGGAGCACAGAGAGGTTAGGTAAGGTGCCCATAGTCAAACAGTTTGGAGGCAATAATAGGTGTAGGACTCAAACTCAGGCAGGCTTACTACAAAGTCTGAGCCTTTACCATTACACTGTCTCTTCCTAAGTTTTTACAACAATCTTATTTTACAAATAGAAAAACTGAATGACAGAAAAGTTAAATAACTTCCTAAGATTACATAATCAAGTAATTCAGGCCATCAGAGTAGTCATCTGATTTTTAAAAATACTGTTTGTCCATTAAATCTGAATTTACAAAAATCTAAATCTTTGGATGTAGGCAGATTATTTTTATAAGAGAATCTCATCAATTATTATTAACTACCTAATACAGTGTTATTTCTAGTATTTGGGTAAACTGTGAGAAGAGATATCTAACATAATCAACTATGGCCCTCCAATTTAATAGAAACATGGATAAAAATTATTTACGTACTGTATCAAATTTTCCAAAATAGGCTACGTTCAGATTTCGCCACCTTTGAGAATATTTGGGGGGCTTTATTTCACTTCCTTTCCCAACCTAATGATAAAATAAGTTGTTCCCCCCTTCACTGTGCTATGTTTTTCTTTCTTTTATTTCCTTCTATCTCTGGTTGAGTACATACCCCACTGGATGGTAGTTACCTGTAAAAATGTTTTTGTGTCAAGATACCAGGAGTGAAGCAAGAATTATTTGTATTCTCAGAGCATATTACAGTGCCTATCATATATTAGAGACTCAATAAATATTTTGTGTTGTCCTGAAACTGTTCATCTATATTACAGTATAATATATATAATATATATACATATAGTATATAATACAGTGTAAGATATAGAGTATCTTTCTCTACAGTACAAAGCTGGAGGCTCCTTGGAAATAGACAAGAACATTTGTCATAATCTCCATAATCTCTGGAAGATGTAAGAGAGCTAATAAAACATCAGAAATAAGAATTTTAAAATCTGGTTTCAGACCCTGGGTCTACAACTGTTTATTGATTACCGAGCTTCCTTCAATCCTGGTAGGATTCCAGGATGTTTGTGAACTATAATAGAGAACAATTTAGTAGAAATATCGATTATGATGCTTACTTGTACTATCAGTCAATGTTGTTTATCCTTTTAACATTAATATAGCCGGGGCATCTGGGCGACTTAGTTGGCTAAGCGTCCAACTCTTGACTTTGGTTAAGAGCATGACCTCATATTTCGTGGGATCGAGCCCCGTGTGGGGCTCCACACTGATAGCACAGAGCCTGCTTGGGATTTTCTCTCTTCCTCTTTCTCTCTCTACCCCTCCCCTGCTCACATGCCCTTTCCCTCTCTCTCTCTCTATCTCTCTCTCAACATAAATAAAGAAACATTTAAAAAGTCTTTAATATAGTCATTTATTAAGCTATTATAACACGTCGTCTCTTCTGTCAACCACTTCATGTACTGTATCATCTAATCTCATGACAACGCTTCAAATGAGATAATGATATCCTCACTTCACAGGTAGGGAAACTAGGAGGGTCAGGCTGCCAAGGTCACACAGCTAGAGAGTAAGAAAGTTGGAATTCAAACTCAGAAGTGCCTGATTACAACTGCTGATCATGGCCACAATAATTTTTTCTATAAAGCAATACCTTAAAAAATTGCAAATTGCAATACTCTAAGAAAGCTATATTCTGAAACATAGACAACTAAGAGATACAGATTTAGATGTAGATAAAGACTTCTTAGATGACTTACATTTCACAGAACATTTTGGAACTGAAAAAGAACATGTACTACCAGAGTCAGGCTTCAGAGCATGCCCAATGGTTTCCAATTTCTTTCTCTATTCCAAATTTTGTTTCTAATCTAGAAACTACTATTTTCACTTGAGTGTCTCAGAGACTCCTCAAACTTAACAGATACAGGCATTTATTT
This sequence comes from Herpailurus yagouaroundi, assembly GCF_014898765.1. Lineage (NCBI taxonomy): Eukaryota > Metazoa > Chordata > Mammalia > Carnivora > Felidae > Herpailurus > Herpailurus yagouaroundi. The sequence continues at coordinate 2,564,926 of NW_024412470.1, forward strand.
ATTTATTTATTTAGCGAAAGCATGAGCATGGGAGGGGCAGAGAAAGAGAGACAGAAAGAGAATCCCAAACAGGCTCCGCACTGTCAGCAGCGCGAGCCTGATGCAGGGCTCGAACTCATGACAGCAAGATCGTGACCTGAGCTGAAATGAAGAGTCAGACGCTTAATTGACTGAGCCGCCCAGGGGCCCCTAGATTAGGCTTTTGTCTTTAGAGTTCTTATGACTGGATTGTACAACCCCCACCCCCACCCCCCGCCTCCAGTTCACTCCTCTCTCATCTACTTGACATGAATTAAAAGAAGTGTTTACTGTCTGCTTCCAGACTGAGGAGGTTGTGAATGCACTGATGGCAGAAAATTTATCTTCAAATTCTGTGTTATACTTTGCAGTACCTAGCTTGGTGCCTGGCTCCTAATTAAAACAAAACAAAACAAAACAAAACAAAACAAAACAAAACAAACTTCTTTATATGCATGTATGTGCCTACCAACATATCTAACTGGTCAATTGAACACAAAAACTAACCAATTTAAAGACAGTTAATTATTTGACCATGGGTAAAGTATTCCGTTTTTCTAGTTTTAGTTCATTTATAGCTCACCTCAAAGAAATTCCCCAAACCTTCTACCTAACTGCTGGTTAATTTTTATACTAAATAACACTTTACTACAAATGTAATCTTTTTTTTAATTTTTTTTTTCAACGTTTATTTATTTTTGGGACAGAGAGAGACAGAGCATGAACGGGCGAGGAGCAGAGAGAGAGGGAGACACAGAATCGGAAACAGGCTCCAGGCTCTGAGCCATCAGCCCAGAGCCCGACGCGGGGCTCGAACTCCCGGACCGCGAGATCGTGACCTGGCTGAAGTCGGACGCTTAACCGACTGCGCCACCCAGGCGCCCCAGCTACAAATGTAATCTTTAGGCAAAATGTATTCCTCTCATCTCAACCCCTTCCCAATTTAAAAATACTGCCTACTTCTAAAACACTATAGAATGTTGGTGTGACCAGGGGCGCCTGGGTGGCGCAGTCGGTTAAGCGTCCGACTTCAGCCAGGTCACGATCTCGCGGTCCGGGAGTTCAAGCCCTGCGTCAGGCTCTGGGCTGATGGCTCGGAGCCTGGATCCTGTTTCTGATTCTGTGTCTCCCTCTCTCTCTGCCCCTCCCCTGTTCATGCTCTGTCTCTCTCTGTCCCAAAAATAAAATTTAAAAAAAAAGTTGAAAAAAAAAATTAAAAAAAAAAAAAAATTTTGGTGTGACCACATGAGGAAAAAAATTCTGTAGGTTATTCCTTTGTTTTTGCCTTCTCCAAAGTATTAAATACTTTGGAATTCAAATTCTCTGCCCAAAAGTTAAATGATAATTTTTAATTAAAATTTTTTAGAAGTTAATTTTTTTTAAAGCTAACTACCTATATTTATATTTGTCTAACAGAAAGATTTTGAAGACCTATCACATGGAAGCACTTTACTAGTCCCAAGGATAGATTTATAAAGCAAGATCTCTGAACTCCAGAAGCTCACAGCGTATGAAGGCTGATAATGTTCACGTTCAGGGAGGCAACATAGAGTCTCCAGTTAAGTGTTTTTGCTACATAGAAAGTACTCGATCAATTTGTTGAAAGAAATAATCAGAATATGATATAGTAATTACCACCTTATTGGTTTATACAGAAATCACATTTAGCATACTCTTTGCAGCTGAAATTATTTTACAGAACACAAAATTCCAATAGATTTACTAAAGAGGTCTTGATTTAAAAAAAATAATATCTCTAAGTCTGCCTACACCTGACATATGTAACAATTTTAATAAATCATAACACATTGGGTCGGGGGGGAAGCAATTAATGCCAAATTAAATAAAAGGTAACTGATAGAAGCGAATTCACAACCTGAGTAACTGCAATTATTTTAGATATTTCATTTTTACCCTAAACCTAATGTCACTGAATTGTTTTAAATGGCCTTACCGAAGCAAGGTGATTGTTTTGCCACAGATTAGGGAAATCATGGTTTATTGGCCAAGTCACTGACCTTCCAAGATCCTGAGCTAAAATCCCGTTAGCACAAGTTGTTTTAATGTGAACTTGATACAGAAACTCAGAGCCTGAGAAAGGAGATCTGAAAGGCACCTTTCTAAAAAACAATTGATTTGCTTCATTTCATTGAAATGGCTAATGCTTTGATGGTTCATATTTACAATGGCTTGTCCTGCTCTTCAATGGAGTTGATATGTTGGAGTCTTTAACACCATAAACTTGATCAGAACTTCCTTAGTAATAAACAGACTGGATTTCAGGGGTGTACCCCTCCTCCTCAGGCCTCTGGAGCCCATTTGCTTACCAATTTGTAGCTAAAGACATCGAGAATGGTGTTCTTCATGCTCAACTGCTCCAGGTAGTTGAAAATAGTTCTGGGAAGCTCAGTATGCAAACTGGCTTGGGAGCCTGAAAGGCTTCAAAGAGAAGAAAATTTGACCTTCCTTAGAGAAAGGCTGTTGCTCAGTGCAATTCACTTCTAAGTATGGAATTTCTGTAGCATTCCTAAAACACATGAAGAATGTCTATTTTCCCTGGAAGCCACTCCCTAAATGACTGAGAAAATTAAAAGCGGGGATTCTTGTTTGTGCAGTTTTCTTAAATACCGAAGATGTTTCAAATTTCACAGTGATTCATGTTGAAGCCCATGGTTGAAACACGTGTCCTGTTAAAGAGCTAGGGACACATGTCTCTCCTACACATTAATGCACATAATGTCGAGGCTGAAACTTAACAGCTACTGAAGGGCCAGGGGTCGATAGGCTTGTTTTTCCTTTACAAATCCGCTCCTTTGGAGGTGTTCTAGGTGTATTTTCTCTCTTTACTTTTGAACAACAGGTCCAATTCAATCATGAACGTGTTGGAACCAAGCTATTACATTAGTACAAAAATGCTGATTCTCTCTGCCCCCACCTTTTTCTTTTTGTAATGTTCGAAGGTTTTCACTGAATGCGTATTTCCTATGCCAAGGTGCAGAATCTCACCCAGATTACTTTTCTATCTGTTTGCAAAGCAATTTTGCCATAGCAGCACTAGCTAGGGTCTGTTATGGTGAGTTCAGGGTTAACCTAACAGTCACCAACCAAAATCCTAAAAGATAAAAGAAGTCCATGGGAGTCATACTTCAGTAATCATGAATAGAAAGTTATCCTCTGCTGCTCTGTCGAAAATCCTTGACAACTAATGCCATCCCAACCTCTCTACACATATATCCTGCCTACAAAAAGAATTCCATGAATGCTTTATGGAAAAAAAAATCTCGGGCCCCAAATTAAAGGATCTATTTGTACCCATTAGTGGACTCTAACTCAGCATCTCACCCAGATTTCAACATAATCCTTCCATGATTCCTAGCTCTATTTTTAGTGTATGTCTCCTGTATTTAACTTGTTTCTCTTCATGGGGAAAAAAAAACACCCCAACTCATTGGGTCTTCATTAATACGATAGCAATCATAACAGCATGATTAATGGTAAAAGTCATTGCAGGAAACAAACGCAAGATGACATGATTTTATGTCAGGATTTCTTAAGTGTTGTTAATTTGACTGAAAATAAGCAGCTTGGGAATTGTTTAAATCATTTTTGAAAACAAATCCACACCTGAAGGTGGATCAGAAAGCTTTTCCGTAAAGGTGTTCATGAGCTAGGGAACATTCCCAAAGAGGAGCTGAGTCAATTAAAAAGCAAAATCACATTTTAAATCAAATTAAAGCACAAAATTATAAGGTTGTTTTATTATTTTTACTGTATATTAAGGTATGGGTATGTGAGTATGTATATATGGGAATAACATATGCTGCTTCTTTTTTAAAATTTTTTATGTTTTTATTTATTTTTGAGAGAGAGAGAGAGAGAGAGAGAGAGAGAGAGTGGGGGAAGGGCAGAGAAAGAGGGAGACACAGAATCCGAAGCAGGCTCCAGGCTCTGAGCTGTCAGCAAGGATCCAGACGCTGGGCTCGAACTCACCAACAGTGGGCCAAAGTCAGAGGCTTAACTGACTAAGCCACCCAGTTCTCCCACTTATACTGCTTTCTTATGTCTCAGTTCTATAAATTACACAGCAATTAATAAAAACAAAAAATTAAAAATGTCCTTATTTCCTTATATTTTAATGTTTATTGTTATAATAATAAAACATGCAAATAATTTTTTTCTCATTTTTTTCTTTAGGAGCTTAGTTGCCAGTTAAATGAGAGAGTATCTACATAAAGTAAAAGTTAAGAGGATAATTAATTAAAGCTAAAGTATACATACGGATTTAATAATCTGAGTATTTCAGGCTCTGTAGATATAAATATTATCAACAAAGATGGAAAATTAATTTAATGTCTCCAAATATTTGTGTATATATACATATTTGTATTTATGTATTTATATAATATCTCAACTCAATCAATAAATAATGGCCTGGCAAAAATATCATGAAACCTTTTGCATTTCAACTATGGTTCCTAATCTCAACAAAAATACTCAAGGAAATTTTAAATCTCCTCCTGACTATCTCACCGGATTGCTAATTTACACTTCAGAAGTCACTTATCTTTCCTGTGTCTGTCTCAACTACAAAACTGGGCCAAAATCTTTCCTTCTCTGTAGATAACTTGTATAAAATCCTCAAAGTAAAAATTATATATCAGGTACAAAATGAGGCTGTCAATTCTCCTATTTCTTTGAAGAAGAGTTAATGTGAAATACAACTTGCACAGTTACAAATGAAAGGTGGAAGTTGAAAGAAAGCAATAATCGATAGCTGTGAAATCCCAAAAGCTACCGAATCCAATCGACAAGGGAAGAGTTAAAATATGAGAACTCCCAAAAGCTTAGATGACTTTGGAAACACAGATCAAAAACAAAGAGACGGAAAGTATAATTAACTCCATTACTGCTCAGTCAAATGAAAACAGCCATGACATCCTTTCTTATTTATGACACCAGCAAATAGCTCAATTCCACTCCTGGATATTGCTGTAGGACAGCACTGGCTCCACAGTGGGTGAAAACAGAAACAAGCTGCTAAAATTTATGTCACTAGATCACATTAGAGATGTAAGATTTATGCAGAAGTCCCATAAAGAATAAGTAGCTTTTATATCTTATAACAATTCTTGTTCTCCAGCAAACAAAAGTCTGGATGTAGAAATATCCATGGAGACCTGGAATTTTCCAAAGTGCACTAGAATAATCGAGAGTTATTTACCTAAATCTACATTTTATCTCAGATATTGGAACTTGCCAATAATAATAAAAAATCTTAAGTAATCAAGCCATTTATTACCACTTATGAACGTGGTACATATTCACCATTGTATAGAAGGGACAATAGAAATAGCAAAGGGACTATTCAGGTCACACACAGCGTTTCTTCCTGGGATGTTTTTGATTATTACCTACCTCTGTTCTCATCTTTCTGGTCAAATTTTGCCTTCTTAACCATTTTGGTAATCCTACTGCCTGGCACAGTACCTAGCAGGTAGTAGTTACTCAGTTAATGTATTTCCCCATAAAGAATCCCATCGTGCATACATATTCTATTACTATTTCTTTGCACCTATTATCAATGCCTAGAACAGGCACTTTATTCACAGTAGGTGTTCAATAAGTATTATTTGTTTGCCTGATTTTCTGAGTTAAATAAGTAGTTTTACAGTGATTTAAAACCTCTTCTTCACAGCTGGTGGAAACATGAATTGGTACAACCATCTGAATGGCAACCTGTTTTTCATACTTCCGGTCAAGAACGTTCATAGCAGTATAGTTCCTGAGAACAAAAACGGAAGGATGGATAAAGAGTAGTATATTCCTATAAGACAAGGTCATACGACAGTGGAAAAGTATCAGTTACCCCTGCACAGTTTATCGTGAATGACTCTCCCAAATAAGATGTTGAGAAAACAAAACCAAATTGTACATCATTAATTATGTAAAGTTTTGAAGCATGAAAGCAATACTATACTATATTATATACTACATGTTATAATTATTTATTTTAAATGCATAGAGGTAGGGGCGCCTCGGTGGCTTGGTTGGTTAAGCGTCCGACTTCCGCTCAGGTCATGATCTCGCGGTCCGTGAGTTGGAGCCCCGTGTCGGGCTCTGTGCTGACCGCTCAGAGCCTGGAGCCTCTTTGGGATTCTGTGTCTCCCTCTCTCTCTGCCCCTCCCCTGCTCATTCTCTGTCTCTCTCTGTCTCAAAAATAAATAAATGTTAAAAATATTTAAAAAAAATAAATAAATGCATAGAGGTAAAAAAGCACTGCGTCCTGCAAAATGGTTGCCTTGGCACAAGGAAGGATACTGCAGTCATGGAGAGCTTCAGGAACCCAGGACACTGGGGAGTCCAAATGTATTTGTAGCATTTTACTTTTTTTTTTTTTTAATGTTTATTTATTTTTGAGAGAGAGAGAGACAGAGTGTGAGTAGGGAAGGGGCAGACAGAGAGGGAGACACAGAATCCGAAGCAGGCTCCAGGCTCTGAGCTGTCAGCACAGAGCCCAATGTGGGGCTTGAACCCGTGAACTGCAAGATCATGACCTGAGCCGAAGTCAGATGCTTAACCGACTGAGCCATCCAGGCGCCCCAGTGACGTTTTACTTTTTAAGCTGGGTGGTAAGAAAATGAGATTTTTAACTACTCTTATTCTCTTCACCTTTCAGTAGCTCTGTAATGGTTTTCAAAGGAAGAAGAAAATAACATTAACAAGATAGTAGTTACTCTTCCATGGGATAAACATCTTAATTAGATTCTTCTTACCATCCCCAAATTGTGAAGGATAATACCACCTTGAATAGAATGGCGTGTTGACATGAGGGGCACCTTTCAGATCATGCTTGGCAAAGAGATGCGAACCTCAAATACGGAACCCGGAAGAAGAGAGAGAAAACCACAGAAAACAAAGGAAGCCACTCTCTTGAGTCACTCAAGAATAATATGAATAGAGACCATCGTGGTCAAGAAGCCATCAGATGCCAGTTCTGCCAGCGATCTCCCTCTTGAGAAAGACCCCCTGTGCTCACATTCCTTCTATAAATTGGGGGAACACGGAGCATCATCCAAATAACATAGTTTGAAAATAACTAGGGACACTGTTAAAGACTACACTGGGACAAAACATGTAAACCAGAACTATCCTGGGCAAACTGGGCTGAAGAGGCACACTGACCAGCAGGTTTACCTACGTGAGCGAATTCTACAGAGGCAACTGTGGAAAAGAGGCAGTGTTGCTAGACTAGGTTTCTAACAACATAGACACTTGATTTGAAGTGCTATTTTTAGATAAACTGGAAAATAAGCTAACAAAATCCAGATGGACCTAGAGAGAAGGGAAGAGAAATCGTTCTCTTTCATGGTGGCCTGTCTGGAGATTCTGTCTAAAATTGACATTTGGGAATGGCATGTGAAGGCATTGAACTCAGAGTTATGGTGACAGTTTTAAAAGTGTTAAGTGGTTATCTCTGCAGACTGGAATAGCAGACGAAGGAGGAATAATCATGTCCATATCCATTGACATAGTTTGAGACTTTCTTTCCTATATATATGCATTATTTTTATAATATAAAATATAATATAATATAAAAAATATAATATATATAATATATAAAATATAATATAATATAAAATATAATATAAAATAATGCATATATATAATCCATATAATATAATAAAAATATTAAAAATTTAGAAAAGTGATAATACGCAGTACTGACCAATGGATGGGGTAAATATAGTAATACCTAATATTTATTGTGCATTTAAATGCCATGTGTTAAATGTTTAATATAGCTTATGTCATTTAATCTTCAAAACAACCCCGTAGATGATCATGCCCACATTCTAGATGAGAAAACAGATGTTGGGAGGTAATGCAACTTGTCCACAGTCACGTAGCTCGTGAGTGCTGGACCTGAGTTTTGACCAAACTCCAAAGCCAGCCCTCTGATACTATTCTTCTGTTCTGCTCCGCACTTGAACTTGAGGTTGCAGAGAGTATATACTGGTACAGATTTTCACGTGGTATTTTGAAATATGTATCAAAACATTTAGTGTTGAGAAATGTAGAAATTATATTTCTATATGTTTGTGCTAAGAAAGCATGGTAAAATGCAGCAATGGATTATCAAAGGAAGCACACCTCAGCAATGCATGTGAAAGAAAAAAAAAGTCAAATCCATCAAAAGGAGATTGAGTTGTAAAAATTATAATGTCTTCACACTGTATAATATTCACAATCCGTATTTATTTACCTGGAAGATTTACATTAACAGTGTTATATTGAGGAGGCAAGTTGTAAAACAGTATGTGTCTATAGTTTTGTAAAAAATAAAAATGTCTGAACACAAACATTGCAAACAGTTTAGAAGTCTCTTGCTCTCTCTTGCAAGGCCGCTCGCTCCCTCAGAGAGACTGTCTTTAGCAGCCTGACCTAGGTAATGCCTCTTCTGTTGATTTTCCACCATGATTCTCTGTTCTCAGCCTTCATAAGAGTGTAATATATACTCATTTGTTTGCTTTCTTGTTTATTATTTGTGTCTTTGACCGATTTTATGCCGGCCAAGTGTAGGAACCACATCTGTACTGGTCACCACTGTTTACCCAGGCCCGAGTGCTATGGAATATGTGCTCGGAAATAATGCCCAATAAACTCATTTGGAAGTGATTTTCACTTCCTACTCTATGCCTTCATCCATTGTTTCAGCTTTTACAAGAAGAATGGTGAGTACTGCAATGGGCGGGGGGGGGGGGGGTGGGGGGCGTGGGCGGGAGAATAGTAAAGCTATTTTATTGTGGCTAACCGATTAATCGATTAATCAATCTAGCAATGCAGAGGCAGTCTTGATGAAATTTAAACCCCTACTAGATTTGCATCCACAAGACTTTCTTACAGCTTTTTTTCCTGCTCTGGCACTTTCCAGGTAGGAGCATTATTCCCTACCCCCACATTATTCCCCCACATACTCTTTTCTTTTTAAAGTTTCTTTTTAAATTTTTTTAAATGTTTATTTATTTATTTATTTATTTATTTATTTGAGAGAGAGAGAGAGAGAGAGAGAGAGACAGAGAGAGAGAGACAGAGTGAAGCAGGGGAGGGGCAGAAAGAGAGGGAGACCCAGAATCAGAAGCAGGCTCCAGGCTCCGAGCTGCCAGCACAGAGCCCTATGCGGGGCTTGAACCCACAGTCTGCAAGATCATGACCTGAGCTGAAGTCGGTTGCTTAACTGACTGAGCCACCCAGGCACCCCATCTTTTTAAAGTTTTAAAGCACAGGTCTGTTACTCTCATTGAAACATGTATGTCATTGTTCATTTGCAGGGCAAAAAACAAAAAACAAAAAAGAAACGCTACCTGCCCACGGGAGGCAAGAGAACCTTCCAATCTCATGGCCCTGAGTGGACCAGGGAGAGTCAAGGGTCAAAACCTGTACAGAGACGGGGCCACTGAGGATTTGTTTTGGGTTTTGTTGTTACTTGTCTTGCTTTTGGCGGGCCATCAGGAGGTAGAGGCCATCATTGAAAGGGCTGCTTTGCCTTGAATTCTTCTGGAAGAGAACAGGCTGACCTCGCCCCAGCCTTCTCCTGTCAAAAGAATAGTCATTCCATAAATATCTGCTGCAAAAAAGAATGAAATAGTGAACGTGTAAAACATTCTTTTCATTGGTCTTGCTGTGGCAGTAAAAGCCATAAAAACCATAACTGAAAAATATAAGATTTGATAAATATTGAGTTTGGGGAAGAAAAAAATGTATTTATAAATTAATTTGTTTTCAATATAAGACCTTGTATGTAAGGTTCCAACACAGTGAATTTTTACAGTGAAGCTATAAACTCTAAAATGGGGATTATGAGTGTGGACAATATAATTTATAATACTTGCATAGCTTTCAATTATTCAGGTGCTCAAAGCCCAACAAATTGAATAATGAACAGGGGTAATGAATTGAACCCGGAGAAGATGATAACAGAAAACACGGGGTAGCCACCACGAGGACTTCACATACAGAAGTAGCCCTGAAAGAAATAAACTTGTTTGAAGGACACATTTTCTCTTTCAAGCCAAAACATTTACGGAATAGTAATGCAAGTAGGAATTGCTTTGAAGAAATACCTGTGAAAGGTATAAAGCTGCTAAAATAGTATATTTCAGATGACCAAACAGAGAATTAGAATCATAAATTGGCCTGTTACATTCTCTGAGAGCGTCGGTCCTCTATTTCATTATTTTTAACAACACTGGGGGCGGGGGCGGAGTGGGGGAAATGCGGTCATATAAATTATTAAGCACCATCGCTTTAGATTTAGGCTTGGAAGTGTGTCGATATTCCACAGACCCTAAAGCACAGAGTTCCTAACGGTATTTCATACAACACTGCAGATCAGAAATTTAAATAATGGAAATGGCTTCTGAACTCACTGTTCGGACCTGGGTTGGATGATGCATGTACGTGTCTGTTAGTGAAGGTTCTGAAGGAAGGGTGCATACTAAGTGTTGCATCAACTCCTCTGTTTCCAGGGATACTGCAGACCAGCAAACTGTGCACTCGGCCAAAGTCAGGGAAAGATTCAAATGAAGTACAATTAGCTAAAGTCAATAAAAATTAACCATTCGCCCCTCACCCCCGCCCCCCCCGCCCCCACCGTCACGCACAGCCCCGAACCTGCACACACAGCATCCTGCTACATGAAGTGTATTTATCAAAGCAACTTAAAAATAATCTTTTTTGTAGAATGTTGCAAGCCAGAAGGCGATACTGTATAGCAATCAGTGTATTGCCCCTGAGGTCAAACTAACTGGTTTCAAACCTCAGTTTTATTGTTTTCTAGATGTGTCTTAGGCAAACTACTTAATTTTCTTCTTTTTTTTTAAGTTTATTTTTATTTATTTTGAGAGAGAGAGAGAGAGAGAGAGAGAGAGAGAGAGAGAAAGCACAGGAGGGACAAAGAGAGAGGGAAACAGAATCCCAACCTGCTCTATGCCATCAACACAGAGCCTGACACAGGGCTCAAACTCACATACTGTGAGATCATGATCTGAGCCGAAATCAAGAGACAGACGCTTAATCCAGTGAGCCACCCAGGCACCCCAACCTACTTACCTTTCTAATCTCCAGTTTCTTTATCTGAATAATGTAGATAATAACAATACCTACCTCATATGATTATTGAGGGTATTAAATGAGATAATACGTGCAAAACACTTAGTATAGTTCCTGGTCCACAGTTGGCATTCAAACAGTATTGGTTCACACCACTGGGCAGCAGCTGCCTTGGCCAAGGTTGTTTGAATGTATTTGAGACACTGGTATCTAATACCTGTACATATGAGATCTAGCATTCACAAGAACTAGTTAAACGATTACTGTTGGCTTGGGGCTACCAGTGGTGACTAATGCTACTGCGTCCTTAGTAACAATTTTGTAGCAGCAAACACAGGATAGTTTACAGGGACACCGCATGCTTATTTACCTTTGACAATTATGCTGAGGCAGACAAAAGGGTCTCAACAGTCTGATAAGAATCGTCAAATATGTGTTACATCTGTTAAACTGCTATGCATGTGTAACTTGAGTTTGATTGTTCTGATCCTAAAATACGGTTCTACCCAGCGGGCTTCATGATAATTAACCCGAATCTGTCCTGGAAGTACAAGGTCGACAGTGCACGGCTCCAAAAGCAGTGAGTCTAGCGGGAGAATTTCATAGAAAATTCTCAGCGGTATTTCACCACTCAGACAATAATTTAAAAAGACTGAGGTGCATCCAGACTTTTCTCAGATCCAAATGTAAATCTGCTAGAACATCTGGAGTGTTTTGCTTTGTTTTTGGTCATTCATTAATCAAGGGAGCATAGAAGGTGAAAACGTGTAGTGACCTTAAAGATCATCTGATCTGACCACTTTATATCAGAGAGGAGGGAACCGGGATCAAGGGGAAGCTGTGCTTCAAAGAGCCGAGATTCAAATGGATTTTGTTCCTGGGTCCTAAGCATATTCTCAATGATGTGAATGGCCACTGAACTATCCAGAAAACTTCAGTGGTGTAGATCATAAGGTATCAAATCTTATTTCACACTTTTATCTCACAATACCTAATACATTGATGGCCCTCCACATATGTATACAAATCCCTGGCCATGAATTTCTTTAAAATAAAGCTTAAGATGTCCATTCACTAGAATTCTCTTCACATTCAGCATTTACGTACATACATCAGGCATTTCATTTCTCCTGTTGATATTTATACTTCTTAAATCTCCAATTAAGATGTAAGATATTTAAGTGCAGGCACCTTTTTTAAATCACTTATAAGTGTGGAGTACATTCATTGTGGGTTCCCATCATATACCGCCAAATGCAATGAGTTCTAAAGGGAAGCATTTCAAACTATTATAACTGACGGGTTATGAACTCTGAACTCTAAGAAACCTTGAGAAAAGATTTTGTGTAAGAGTGACCTGGAGCAACAAAAGGACGATAATTCACAACATGACCTTGGATAAGTCAATTAACCTCTTTGGACCTAGGTTTTTTCACCTGTAAAGTGAAGGGGTTGGCCAGTATGACGCCTAAGGAGCCCTCCGCGTCTACTACCCTACGATTCTGTTACTTCATTACCATGGTTTCTCAGTACAGTGTTAGGTTATACCCGTCACCCCTTCTAATAGCTATTCAATCTTACTTCTAAAAGTCAGGTCCCACTGGTGTCGGAGGGTGTGATTCCTGTTTCTAGTGCACAGTGGAGAATTCAGTGGTGGGGAACAGATGAGGATCGATGCCCCTGTTACGGCCACAGCTGGGAAGCAATTTCAACCCTCGTGCAGAGGGGCGCTTTGCTCTGGGGCTGGGAGCATTTGAGATTGGAGGGGAATGACCACTGGTAGTATAATCCCAACAGAAGAGCTTTGTGTTTGGGGATGTTTTTGCCAGGATGTCACTCTCCTCTAGTGAGTATGTGATCTGAAGAAAAAAACAAAAAAACAAAAAATAAAACTGATCTGTTGATCTGTGTTAGCATGTGGAAGCTTCCACCCTATTCCACAGAGTACAGAGATGGACCCTGTAAAATCACAGAAGAGTAGAAACGCTCCCCTTTGCTCTCTATCTCTAGCTTTTCCCTCAAACTGAGATTTATGGATAGACTCAGGAGCCTTTGCCCTGCCCCCCTGGAGTCCCTCAGAGTGTGCAGAGATTTATAAAGAACCAAAACTCCTCCCCAAATCATAACACTGGCATGAAGAGAAGGCATCTACAGAGGGGATTAAAAGGAAGAAAGAAAACGGGCTTGGGTAAGAGTAGTGTGACTATGCTACTTGAATAAATCTTGTTAGATGAGAATGTCACAAAAGAAACAGCCAGAGGCAAGAAAAATAGGACAATTCTACAGCAATATTAAAGGAGTAAAATGCTATGTGCTTTTTCAGTTGAAGTTAAGTTTGAAGGTTTGAATACAACAGGTGTCATTGACAAACTAAGGTTGCAAATACCAGTTGCCTCCTTGGACAAAGCTATGACTCACCCAGAAGTCTAGAGAAAAAAGAATAGATATAGACAATGTGAAATGACCATCTCCTCTTCATTACCACAAACCACTCAAACATGGTTTTTCCCAAACTGCCCACGGTTCTCCATTCATACCATAGTAATGTTGAGAAATGGGCTTCAAGAACAAGCAAGCTCTTTGAAAAGTAAGCCTATTTGAGAGAGAAGGATAAAACAAAATCTCTTAGAGAAGGAAGTTTCCAAACTGCACACTTCCAAACTGTGCCATTCATTCCCTCAATAAAAACTTGAGGAGACAGCGATAATAATGAATGTAAAATTCCTATCTTTAACAGGATTGTCAAGTCTCTATCTGACTCGGACGGCAGAAGGCTGGAACACTGGGCCGACTGTGGACAAGGACTTAATCTCTTCAAGTCTCAGCTTCCTCATCTGTAAAATGAAAATAATAGAATATTTTTTTAATGTCCAATCATTTTTGAGAGAGAGAGAGAGAACACAGACACAGACCCAGACACACACACACACACACACACACACACACGCGCGCGCGCGCGCGTGTGCGTGTGTGTGAGTCAGGGAAGGGCAGGGGGGAGACGGACACAGAGGATCTGAAGCAGGCTCCATGCTGACAACAGACAGCCAGCCCCATGCAGGGCTCAAATTCATGAACCATGAGATTAGGACCTGAGCCAAAGTTGGATGCTTAACCAACTGAGCCACCCAGGTGCCCCAGAAAATAGAATATTTTTAATAGACTGCCATGGTACTGAAGCCAGATACTGGACGTAAATGGCTAGAACAGTGCTTGCAACATAGTGGGATCTCAGTAAATGACAGCAAGAATCATTATTATCATTGCCATCATTATTTCTCTGACATACCCTATGTCCTGTTAGCTACCTTCCAGTTGTGTACTGATAGTTCTACTTTGATACAGGTTTCAAGCACAAGGGTAATTCTATTACCTCAAGAGTAAATCATCTTCTTTTCTTATCAGTTTCAACACAGGGAGATCATAGAAACAGGAAGGGTCATACTCAGCCAAAACTAGGGCCCATCCATTCAAGTAGTCTATCTCCAAAAAACGCTATCAACAAATTGTTAGTAATAGTGCTAATTGTTGCCATTTATTGAGCCCTCAGTGTATATAGGGCTTGCTAAGGACTTTTATGGGTTGTTTCATTTAATCCTTACCAAAACCCCTATGAAGGTGGTATTTTTGTCTGCATTTTCCAGATGAAGGATGGAGTAACAGTGGGGAGTTGCTTGAGAAGAATGTATTACCTTACCCAAAGTTGACACAGCTAGTCCCTCTTCTGATAAAGTTTTATGCTTTAAAAAGTATTGAAGGTCTAGTCCTTTTCTGAAAAATCACACCATTTTTTGAAATCTAGAGAAGGTTGGAATTTGGGGGTTTTAGTGCAAAACCATCATCTGAGAAGGTTGGGACCTGAAGTGTTCTAAACACTTAGACAGTAAAATCCCTGGGTTTGGAGCCCACGATATATATGCTTCAAAGTTCCCCAAATGATTTTGATGATTTTTGGAAACCATTGCTCATCTTAATCCCATTTATAGTTCTAACATACATGAGTTTTTTACATTCTTTCTTGATCAATTTGTATTTCATTCCAGGGCTTCCTCATAGAATACTGAATCCCCCGAATTAACTATTAGGTAACTGAAATTATAAATCATAATTTAAAAAATTTGTTTGAAGTTTATTTAGACTTGGTTTCAAATGGTGGCTTCTCTTTACAGTATTTCTGGATTTATAAAGATGGTCAGATTTATTTACCCACATTCTTGTCTTCAAGTTCCTTTTCAGAGGAGAAATTTTAACACTCTTATTACAGGTACTTTCCTCCCATCTCATGTCTTCAACCATTTTAGTTACTCTGATGCTCGTTCAGTTTTGTAGATTATATATGAATGACCCCCAATGAATCACACCTCCCAACACCCAGACCTGTGTTAGTCCCTTTCTATGTTGTCTCTAGACTTGGCCATGACTTGCTTTGGCCAGTAAGACACGAGCAAACATGAGGACAAGAGCAGTGTAGTAAACAAAACTTGGGCTTTGGGGTCAGCAAGACCCAGGTTCAGTTCACAGATCTGCGATATGTTAGCTGAGACAGTGAAAAAATGATTTGATTCCTCTGGTCTTCATTTTGAGAAGGACGTTGCAGTGGTAGAATGGGACCCAACTTTGAGTCCTTGTTCTATCATTGTGGACTTGTGCAAATCAGGTTCCCTGATTTCACGTTTCTTAACACTAAAATGGATATAGTAAACTTACCCTGTAAGTGTTAATATTATTCACTTAGCACCTCACAGGCAATAGGCACTCAAGAAATTGCAATACTTGTTGAATGATTCTTTCCTATTAATTCTCATTCTATTTTTTAAAGAGAACAAAATGTTCACAAATAATCCACTAAAATTTTCAGTGGCTCATGACAGTGTTCATTGCATTTATGTATTATAGCTTGATTCAGCACGTCTTTCATAAATGAGAGATATGTTGTTTTCACTTCATAGAAATGAGGACATTGTTAAAAACACACAAAATAAAAATTTCCCATTTCCTACCAACTTAATTTTTTTTTCTTAATGTTTATTTATTTTTGAAGGACAGAGAGAGACAGAGTGTAAGCGGGTGAGGGGTAGAGAGAGAGGGAGACACAGAATCCATCGGAAGCAGGCTCCAGGCTCCCAGCTGTCAGCACAGAGCCCGGCTCTTGGTGAGGCTCAAACTCACCAAGCTGTGAGGTCATGACCTGAGTCGAAGTCAGACGCTTAACTGACTGAGCCACCCGGCGGCCCCTCCTACCACCTTAAAATTAACAATCATTAATACTTTTGTTCCTAGACATTCAGACGTTTTTCTGAAAACCTGGAACCATACTGCTTCACAAATTCGCCCTTTTTTCACTTAAGAACACGGTGAACAGCTTTACATGTCTATAAATATATTCCCAAGACAGCTTTATCAATGGCTGGCACATATTCTATTGTATAGCTATATTACAATTTCTTTAACCAATCCTGATGTTCACATTAAAAAGTAGCTACATTTTGTTTATTTGCCATATACAAATCAAGTCAATCATCAGACTTCAACAGAAAAAGATTTCGTGTTGACTTTAATAGAAAAAAATCTTCAATTTATAGATGTCATATTGGAAACTAAAATTATGGACTCAGTCATTAAATACACATTTGGCTTGTATCTTACCACTACCCAGGTCCCTGGCTGGGGATGTTTGTTGACTAGGGAAGTATATCAATACAGTTGCACTAATGGCCCTCCTATTGCTCTGGAAAACAAGTAACCTGTCTTTGTCCCAGAGAGAGACACTCCTGGGACTTTGAGGAAAACTAAGTCTATTTTTTCTCTTTCTATGGACTTGTAGAAAAAAATATTTTCCGAAGCCAATTTATAGGTTGGAGGCAAGGAGAATTGGATTCAAAGGGAGAGATGCTGGTATACTGAAGCAACTTGACCCAAGCCAAGAGAAAGTTGGAGGAAATGCTGATTGGCCTTCTGGCCAACCCCTGCCTTGAGAAAGAAGCAAGTGACCTATGGAACCGGCCTGATGATGAACATCTGTTTTTATAATAAACCTCTTCTTCAAGACTGACTAAAACATGAGGGCTCCCTAACAATTCTTTAGAGATAAAACCAAAAATAGGAGGACAGTATGCCTCAGCAGAGTATAGGCAGGAGATTTAGAGCCGCAGCACCAATGACACATCAGACACTAATTGACTCGCTGTGGGTCAGGCACTATACTTCGTGCTTCACGCGCATCTATCTCATTTGGTTCTCACAACAACCCAGGAAGTAAGGACTAATATCATCATCATTTTTCGGAAGAAGAAACTGAAGCTCAAAAAAGTTAGTGGCTTGCCTTACGTGTCATAGGGGTCAGAGATAGCTGGAAGTCTGGTGCCTGAATCGATGTGCATATTCTCTGCTAGCCTGACTTTCCAGAGCATGAGCCATTCTTCTCCAAGACAAGGCTTCCATTTCACCTTCATCCCTCGATGGGATTACTGTGTATTTCAACCTCACCCTTCCCTGGAGGCACAGTGCATGTCATGTTCAAAATTGCCTATGTGTGGGGCACCTGGGTGGTTCAGTTGGTTGAGTGTCTGACTTCTGCTCAGGTCATGATCTCCTGGTCCAGGAGTTCAAGCCCCAAATGGGGCTCTGTGCTGACAGCTCAGAGCCGGGATCCTGCTTTGGATTCTGTGTCTCAATCTCTCTCTCTCTCTGCCCTTCTCTCCCCCCGCCCCGGCCCCCACTGTTCATGGTCTGTCTCTCTCTGTCTCAAAAATAAATAAAGCGTTAAGATTTTTTTAAATCACCTATGTATGTTAAACCAACACCATATGCATATTTATTCTATCATATCCCAAGATTTCCTCCAGAAAAATCTTTTCCTGAAGATCAGTAGCTTTATTTGAAGGGAGCT
Organism: Herpailurus yagouaroundi; assembly: GCF_014898765.1. Taxonomy (NCBI): domain Eukaryota; kingdom Metazoa; phylum Chordata; class Mammalia; order Carnivora; family Felidae; genus Herpailurus; species Herpailurus yagouaroundi. The sequence continues at coordinate 2,582,939 of NW_024412470.1, forward strand.
TTAGCAATAATAATATGATAGCAAATCCTTGAAAATATTATGGCAAATCTGTCCTGCATAATGCATGTATTCATCCTTTCATTCATTCAGAAGACATTTACTGCAGGATAATTTAGTGATCAGGAGTGCAGGCTCCAAACCACACGACTTGTGTTGCAGCATTAGCATTACCCTTCTCTATTTGGATGGTCTTCCACAGTTGGCAGGGTCTATACACACAAGGGGACAATTATATGAGAGCTTCAAGTCAATTGCCTAATCTGAATTATTCAGTCACTTATCTATCAGCTTTTGTTGTTATTGTTGTTCATTCTTTTTGGAGAAGGGTATATGCCTCAATTCTCCACTGCATTCTGAAGTTATAGGCAGTACCTCAACAAAAATTCACATGGAGTTCTATTTCCAAACTTCATGTCTCTAGCTGTCTGGGGGTAGTTCGGTTCTTCACTTGAGCTTACTCACGTCTTTTGTGTTGAGACTGCATGAGGATAAATGAAAATTAGGCATATGTGAAGTGATCATCAAGATTGGAAACAGAGAGAATTTGGAATGGAATGCTGTTCGCTTTATCCATTCCCCTTGTGAGAACACATCATCCTTTTCAACAATTCAGAGCTTCAGCAGAGAGAGGGTCTGTAACGCTGCTAAGAAGAACTGGTCTGCCATCTGTAGAATCCTGGTGCTCAAGGCAAGTGTGAGATTTCTCCTCTCAGTGATTTCCTCACTTATCAGACATCACATTGAAGGGGCCTTTGTAGGCCTACTGAAACCCCCTTCCCTTGACTATGGTTTTCATAGCCATGAAAACATAATTAACATGTGGAGATACTTGTTTTATATTTTCCGTATCAGGGGAATACACATGTAGATGCACTCTGTCCAATAGAAATAAAATGGGAGCCACATAGGGTAATTAAACGTTTTCCAACAACCATGTTGAAAAAACTAAGAAGAAACAGGTAAAATTCACTTTAATATTATATTTTATTGAACTCCATGTATCTCCAATATTATAATTTCATTTTGTAATCAATATGAAAGTTATTAATAGGGTACTTTACATTTTTTTATATTAAATCTCAATTCTGACCAGCCATCTTTCAGGTGGCTGATGGCTATCTTATTGGGCAGTATAGGTCGAGATCATCAGAAAGGGGCTGCAGATCATTAAGAGTAAGTTAAAATAAAGTGCCTTCTGAAGAGAAACCAATTTCATTTGACTCAAAACTGGTTAGTTTCTAGTGAGAGACCTGTATAACTGGAGTTATACACTTACACTAAAGATAAAGGTTCTATGTAAACAGGAATCTACTCTCAGCTGATGGAGTCTAACTATAATGAAAGTTTTTTTTCACAAGGTCCAAGGTCAAGGATATTTCTGTAGACCACAAAACTTTTCAGTATTTTTGTACTATAAATAACAAATGTTCCATAAAAAGTTACAACTGAGTAACAAGAATTAATTGTAGAATAGTATGTTCAAGTTTGCTTGCTCCCTGTATAAAAATAATTTGCCAAGCAAAAACCTTTATTATGGATACCTATTAATTGTACAATTCTATTTACAGAAAGTTATCCTAAGGGAAAAATTTAAAATGTATAAAATTATCTGTCTATAGGGAAGTTTACTTCATCACTGTGTATAAGAAAATACAATTGTAAGCAATCTAAATGCCCAACAGTATGAGGTCAGTTACATAAATATGACACAATATAGTATTGGTCAAATATTTAAAATTATTTTGTAGATAATACTGACTACTGAGACATTTTTATATTTTGGTAATAAATAGATTCTTTTGTAAACAGGTTACTGTTTTTAAAAAGTATATACATGTATACACATATGCATAAAAAACCTGAAAGGATATTCACTGTGATATTAATGACTGTGTGTGGCAGAATTACAACTAGTTTTTCTTTTTTGCATATTTGCATTTTCTAATTTTTCTGCAATAAATACCTATTCTCTAATAAAACAAAATCAGTTAACTTTTAACATAAAAAGATACATTTATCTATTGATTATCCTTTTAAAACAATCTCTCTTGGCCTAAGAAACCCAAATGTACAATTTATCAAGGAAAAAACTAGCATAGGATTTAGAAGAAATGCCCATAAAATATTAGTAAGTCAATTGTTAATAGAAAGTACTCTCCCTAGACTCAAGGATCTCAGGAATTCACACCCCCAAGTCAGAAGAAGTTTACAATAACAAATCTGGTGTGGGAAATTTTTTTTTCCCCCCCTGGGACCTTACTTAATTGCAATCAACTATGCTGAAAAAGTTAAAGGAAGATCTGGGATCTTCATCATTTGGACCAGCTATCTTGTATTCTAAAGCAAAGAGAAACAATATTTTCTAACGCTGCTTGGTAATTTGTTGCAGACTCCGGGTGCTAATGATCAGAATTATCGCCCTCTGCCACATACATATTTCCTTAAGGTACAAAGTCACAGGTGGCCTCTTCATCTTAATTTGATTGCCAGTTTGTGTGTTGGTGGGTTTTTCCCTTATTTTCTCTAACAAGCCAAACCCCAAAGAACCATATTGATTCACATTTACCTACACGTGAAATAAAAGCAATAATCTGTTGATTTTGAACGGGGAGGAAGGGACTTCTCTGTCAAATCACCAAAATGAAAAGTTCTACATCTACAGAGAGAAGAAAATCACCATTACAATTCTAAACACACTTGCAGCGTTCATTACATTGAATATTATCCACTGAATACTTTTATCTCTCCAAGCTAACAGAAGTGGATGCTAGCTCATTCACAACTACACTGAAAGTGAAGATATTGGCTGTTTCTCCTCAAGTGAAACAGGCAAGTATTATAATGACCCAATGATGCCACTCTTAGATATTTACTCAATAGTAATGAGACCATGTATTCAACAAAGAATGACAAAAGCATGTTCATAGCTTGAGTAATAGAATAAAGAACTAGAAACAACCCAAACCTCCATCAACAGGTGACTGGTCCTTCACACAATGGAATAGTACAACTCTAAAAATCTGCAAACTGTCAAGTGCAAACACCCAAGTAAATATAAAAAATAATGTGATAAGCGAAAGAAGCTGTATGGTTACATCTACATGATGTTGTAAAACAAGCAGAAGGAAGTTGTGGGAAAGAAAGCATGTGGAAGTCTGACAGCTAATTGCCTGACCGAGACGGTGGTTACATGGGTGTACATTTCTGTCGAATCTCATTGAACTGAGTGCTAAAAGGTGCTGCATATACAACAAAATAAATAACATAAATAACATAAATTCAAAATTAAGTAAAAACTTTTAAAAGGAATAAAAGTAAAATGGTCACCTTTATTCAGACTCTAGTTATCCATGTTCTTGTGTGACAGCATTCTGTCTCTTTCACCTATTTCACAGACATTGTAACTGCCCCTTACCCCCACCAAGTCATGCTGAGGATGAACAGCGAATGGTCTCTTGATGACCATTTTCACTAAACAGCTAATATTAGCTGAAAATATGGATGGGCATTTGTAGGCCACTCACACTTCTCTGTCATTTCTATAATAGTTTTTTTTTTTTCTTGCAGGCATTCAATGACGACAAATGATTTTTCAAAGGGTAAACAATTAGTATATAAGATTCAGCACATTAAGCAGACTTCATGGTCTCTTTATGAATCTTGAACTTGACAATTTCTGGAAATTTTGAATCAATGGGTTTCTGGTTAGTTTCCAATGACATTTAACAGTTAGACTTAAAAATACAGAAGAAAGCATTATAAGTTTTATCCAAAATGATTATGGCCATCATTTGAATAAAATACAGATTTTGCAAGCTGTAAAGCATATCATTACTACACCCTGGCCTAAGTAAGGTTTGGTTCACAAACTACAGAGCTCGAACCAAGTCATTAAATCTATCTAAAAGGGCCTCATTTGAGAAGCAATAAAATTTTTAATCATTTTATTATTAAAAGAGTGTTTAATATGTAGCTAATTAAATGCCAAAGGCAGGTTATCTGAGTTTAACCTTCAAAAAGAAAATGATGTATCAAAGTCTGCCTCTGGCATCATGGGATAGAAATGTCATCCTCATAATCATTGCGTGACAACTAGCTGGTGGCCTTTTCTAGAGCTATAGTTAAATTACCTGATTAAATTAATAGCCATTTAGATGTTTTAGGAACTGCACAGACCTATACTAAATGAAAATTAGGTCCATTACATTTTCTGAGTGGGCTAGATAGGCCCTAAAATAAAACACGTATGCCATTGCCCACATTACTTAGATTAGGCAATTAAAAGCTCTTTCTAAAAAGCGACTAATTCCCTATAATGTACAGACAACTGGATTTACACTAACGACCAGAAGTAAGTTTTTTTCTCCTTATTTCTCCCCATCCTTGAACAAACTCTCTGTGTTTGTTGATCCTAAAATAAAAGGTTAAAACTTCAACATATCACCTAAATGGGTAGCTAGATAAAACTGTTTGTTATTATATTTCTAGAAGACAACGAACAGTGATTCTAGGAAAGTCAAACAGCAAATTACAAAGCACAGTAGAAAATCGTCCTAACTGGGAATTCACCAAACCATCACTGAAGCTTCCTAGGAACCAGCTTTCAAACTATTCAGTCTCAGCTACCTGGAATGAATACAAAAGCAACTCATGCATTCTTTCTTTCTTATGAAATCCGGATAATCACATAAACATATCAGAAAAATGCAAACAGTATATTAAACTATTAACTTATTTAGGAAGCAAACTGTTACTTGGTTCTTATTCCTCCAGCTGCAAATGAATATAGATTTAGTGTAAGTTTTAAGAACCGAAGTTTTGGTCACTGCTATGTCCCAAGTACCTAGAATAGTGTCTAATACATAATAAATATTCAACAAATATTTATTGAATTGAAGGCAAGTCTGAAATTTTTTCTCAGCTTTAATTAATAACTTATTTGAAAGTCAGATTGGAATGCCAAAATCCTTCATTTGGACAGTATGTTATAAAATTAAATATTTGGCAAAGAAGTTTTAGTCCAGTGCCATTTCATATACAACTATGAAGTAAATGAAATGCCACCAGTGTGGGGCTTCCTTTATTTATAATTAAGATTTTGCCCAACTTCATTTCTTCTCCCTTCTTTCACACTTAGCAAGGATATAAAGTTCTATCTTATTCATGAACTTTAAGGGTTCAAGACAAACACAAGCTCTTAAGAATACTTATTCTCAGAATCCTCCCCATGGCTCCAAAACTTAGATCCACTCTAAGTTCTGGTGTTATTTAAAGATATATTCCACCTATGACATGTTCATGATGCTTCTAACATTAAACAGAAAGAACCAAAGCAGCATTGATAAGAAAACTGATAAGCAGCATTGATAAGAAAAGCAGCATTGATAAGAAAAAGAATGCAGATTTTTGGAAATCTGCAATACCTATGGCATAATCTGGTTTGATGTGTGTCAATCTTTATCCATTGAATCAACATTAACTGGGGGGGTTTATGGTATGTCTGCATTGCACTAAGCTGTAGAAATACAAAGATTATTAAAACAACCACTGTCTTCAGTCTAGTGTAAATAAATATTCGACATTGATTATGAAAGAATGTACATGAGCAGTTTCGTAATATGCAGAAAGCACAGTGGTTATTGTGAGGCAGAAATGATGAACTGAACTGTCTTGTGGACAGTTGGGGCAAGTTGGGAAAGAAGTTATAAGAGAGAAGATTTTCTGAATTGTCACAGGGCAAAATAATAAAGGTTTTACATGAGGATGTCAGATCTAAAATATACCATTAAAATGATGAGCAAGAAACTTAGATAAAATTTAGTGTAGACTAATGTCAGAATCTGATTTAATAGATTGAGCTTTTAAAGAGTTTTTGAATGGTATGTCAAAAAAAATATTCCAGCTGTAATGCATTCCAAGCACTGTGTGATTTTTCAATGTTATCATGGAAGAAAATTCCTACAAAGGAACACCATGGGACAATTCCATAATAGAGAAGACAAAGGAATGTTATGTTTATAGGAATGCGCAGAAGTAAAAATTGAAGACTTTCAGGAGTCCACAGGCTTTAGAATGTATTTTGTTGATAGCACGCAATGCCCCACAGACCCCAAAGTGTCCTGGGAAGACAGGTGTGAAGGACAAGACCCAAAGTTTGTGAGGATCTCAGTTCATGGTAACATAAGGAAGAAAGAGGGGAATAGAATATCCAGATGACCATAAGAGCTCCAAAACAGAACATATTGGAAAATGAAGGTTAGAAAACTATTTTCAATTTTATTTTCAGACTATGCCTTTCTTGCTCTAGTTGTCTTGCATATCAAGGGTTTTCTGTTTGACATACAATAATATTGACAGGAAAATTCCTTTATGCATGCACAGAAGTCTGTTTCAGCCTAGATCCATTTTGAATGTCGCTGGAGCTATTGAGAATAGTTTTTAAGTATGTAATTGATTATGCAAATCTCCAAGGAAATCTTGGAGTTAATTCATTATAAAGGCTAGAGAAGTATTTAGTCTATTCACTCTACACACACAATGTTTTTACATTAGATCTAGTTTTGAAACATTGCAGGTAATAGTAATAACCATCACCTCCTGTCCACCTGCTATGTGCTCTGCACATATTCAAGTTTTCTACCCTCCACACTGTTGACACTTAGGCCAGATAATTCTTTGTTGTGAGGAATGTTTTATGCATTATAGGTTATCTAGCAGCATCTTGACCTCTTCTCTAGTTGTGTAAACCAAAAATGTCACTAGCCTTTGCCAAATGCCCCTTGGTGGAAGGGGGTGAGTAAGGGACACAAAATCATCTCCAGTTTAGAACTACCGGTATAAATAACAATTTATTGGTTACCTATTTATTCTCGTAACAATTCTGCATGGTAGGCATTATTATGCCTATTTTAAAAATGGGAAGACTAAGATTTATAGAAGGATTTATGCCTGGGTCTTTTAACCACAATCTTTCTTCTGCTATATTATCTATATTCTCTTCACTATATGAAGATACGATACTATACTATTTTATACTATACTATATTATATTATCTCCACCTTTAAGGAGTTGGTACTCTGAATTTTCTAAAGGTTTAACATTCATTCCAGAAGCATCCTTATGATATAACTCTAGAATTATAGATTACTATACAACCACATTGAGTATGTGAAGGACAGTGGGTCAAGATTTTCTCTTAGGGTTGCTCTGCCCCACGGATTCTGCTCCTATTCTACACTGTTCTATTCTGTTACAGCCTCAGGACAATGGCTGGATGGCAAATAAAGGCATCAAAACCTTTGAGTGACTTTGATTATTGGCCAATTTTCAGAAAAAAGGGTGATTTGTATGTGTTATATGGGGGAAAGAGGAGGAATTCAAATAAATCTTTGTAATTTATAAAAACATTGTTTTGTGTTCCTACTGAATAGTAAGCTTCGTCTAATCTTACAATTGTGAATCAGTTTGCATACTTGTGAATCTGGCAAAAGATTTAGGGATTCTCAGTGATTTTACAAATGGATTAACATGGGAAATGATGGAAGAACTGTGTTATCTCTTTTTCCTTTTGTGGCCTGCCTCCTCATATCATGTTCCAAATTGCCTTTGAAAAGTCCCGACTGTCTGATAGAAGAGTTTCTTCCCTATGTTCACCAAAGGCAATGGTTTGGTTTTACATTATACACATTTTTACTTGATTACCTAGCACAGAAACCAAGGGTCAAAAATTTCTGTTGAATGAATGAATAAGTAAATAAATGAACCAATGTCAGATGAATGAATAATTGGCATTTTCTTGAATTCTGACTACGAATAAAATATGTTTCACTGATATTGGTTGCAATGATTCATCTGCAGAATGGAATAGAATATTAGAGATGATCATTTCTTCAATTTCTAAACTTCAGCCCCCTACTCCCAACCGCCCCCAATTTATGTGTGTGGGTGGGGGGTGGTGGTGAGGAAGAAGGTAATATCAATTCTTTTTAAAAGAAGAATAGGTATTTGGGAAGTTTGGGTTTTCACACTTAAAATATTCATTATCTGGAGAAAAAAAAAAGCATACAGTATAAAGAAAGAGGGAATGATTACTTTGTACCTGCTCTTCTAAAATAAAAGAAAGTCTGAAGTTTACTTGTGGATGTTATAATATGGCTTTTTAATCTGTAGAAATCACCCGTATCTATTATAATCCAATTTTTAAAAGACTTGTGTATACAAATTATCAGAATGAACAGCAATTTAAAAAACAGTTATTTGGTATGATTTGACAAAACAGAATAAAGCTTCACTTTACAACTTATTGTGTTGACCAAGAATTTTGAATTTCTTATAATTACGAAATATTAGTATTAGTATTAGTATTTAATTTGCTGGCATTTCCCTTATTCCTTCTACAAATATATTATGATTCAAAAATTATAGAATGCCATGTTTTTGGAGCTGAAAGTGGCCCAGTATTATCCACTCCAAACCACATCCCCTTCTTTAAAACAACAAAACAAAACAAAACAAAACAAAACAAAACAACCAACAACAGTTGAAGAAACAATGAAACCCAAGTAAAGCAGTTAGGTTTTACCTTTTTCAACTAAATAGAGATTTAATTGAAATTTTAACATTTTAATTTGTAAAATAGGTTTTTATTCTGATGCTTTGGGTCCAGGGAGCACTCCTAGCATTATCAGAATTTCTAGAAAAGATTCTTCCTCTACATTTGTCATTCAGATAACAGGGGCTGAGATTTCTGCCAATTAACGCAGGAAGGCTTGGGTTAACTTCTTAGTCATTCTCTGCCTCAGTTTACTCTCCTAGCAAATATGTGCTTCAGCTACGATGCTCTGAAATTCCTTCTAGCCTTACTTCTCTAATTCTGATTCATATTAAATATTCTTTTTACAAAAAGCAAGCTTCTTTTCTTAACCTCAAGGTGAGTAAGTGTTAAAGTCTATTTTAAGTATTTCTTTTGGAAGGTTTTTGTCCATTGTACTGCTATTTGGTTATCTGAGAGCAAGTTTCTATGAATACCTCTCTTTAAAATGACTTTTGAAGTGGAGAGTTCAAATCTATAATAAATACCAGGAATGAAAGAGTTTTACACCCTAAAAGGAACAGGTCATGACCATCAAAGGAGACATACTGGTAGTACATTTCCCAGGTAAGACACCACAAACAGCAAATATTTATTTGTCACCCACTCTATGCCCAGTTCTCATTTTCTTTTACTTTCTCTCTTTAGTGATCGAATCAGCATCTTGACTTTGAACTATCTGTGTGTCCTTATTAAATAAAATCTCTCTTCTCAGATCTAGAGCTTCACCGACAATAATTTCCACACATTTGTCCCATGGACACCTCAAATAGAGAAAGTCTCAGATTCTCCTTTCCACCCACCTTATAATTGTACTTTCTTCCAACACTTCCCACCCATGTGCAGAGTGGCTGCTCTCACTTGTAATTCAACACACCTGGAAGATCCTGAGGGCAGATGAAGGACAATGGGATTGGAAAAGAAGAAGTGAACACACAAGATGGAGAAAGAGAAGGTGAGAAAACAAGCAAAAGATGGTTATAATTGTCCGGGCACGACGGGATAAAGGTTTGGAACAGGGAACATGCGTGACCACTCTGTAAATGAATGAACGAATGAACGAATGACTAAATGACTATGTGTATGCAGTTTGTCTGTTTGGTTTACCAAGAAAAATAATAGGACAGGGGTGCCCAGGTGCCTTAGTCAGTTGAGAGTCTGACTCTTGATTTTGGGTCAGGTCATGATCTCAGGGTCGAGGTATTGAGCCCCCCGTTGGGCTCTGCACTGAGCGTGGAGCCTGCTTGAGATTCTCTCTCTCTCCTGCTCTTTGCCGCTCATGCTCTCTAAAATATAAATCAATCAATCAATCAATCAATCAATAAATAAATAAATTCTTTAGAAAATAAAACTAATAGGGCAAAGAAGAGACATTGAAAGGAATAGAACTGATGCATTCGCTCTTATTTAAAATACATGGTATCATCAGTTTTTATTTTTTGTTAAAAAGTCACAGAGTGTGCTCATTTTTATTAAAAGCGTGGAGGGAATGTAAAGTCTGAAAATCATGACCATTTTCAAACTAATTGCGGTTTGGCTCCATGTGGTTTGCAGCAAGGAAGATGAGTGCTGCTGTTTCGGTGTGGACTCCACTCTGAGCCACGCTTTGGAAACATCAGCAACTTATTCTTCACTGTGTGGCTCTTGAGAATGTCTTTCCTAGACTTGGCCTATCACCCTCAATTCCTATTCCTGTATAAAAGCACGTGGCGACGTGTCCAAAGATGGAATGTCGACACAGTGATACTTTTCTAGAAAATTAAAGATATTTCTGGGCCAGCTGATGGGCATACATGAATTTTAAATTGCATCTTATGCTTAGCTATTAAAATATGTCAGAAACATAAATTCCCCTTTGAAGCTATCCTCCTATTTCTTTGAAAATAAAATGTTGGTGTGTCTGGGTGGCTCAGTCAGTTAAGTGACTGACTTTGGCTCCGGTCATGATCTCATGGTTCCTATGTTCAAGACCCGCATCTGGCTCTGTGCTGACAGCTCAGAGCCCAGAGCCTACTTCAGATTCTATGTCTCCTTAGCTCTCTGCCCCTCCCCCACTCACACTCTGTCTCTCTTGCAAAAATAAGTAAACACTAAGCTTTTTTTTTTAAAGAAACAAAATGTTAAAGAAAAGACAATGTTACAATTTTAATGCAGAAAAAAGATAAGGTTCTCAGAAGAGTGTCTTGTTCTGGATCAATCATAACTAAAAAACATCTGTCACAATGCCTTAAAACTTCTTACATGATAGGGGCGTCTGAGCGGTTCAATCGGTTAAGCTCTTGATTTTGGCTCAGGTTGAGATTAGCCCTCACGGGGCTCTGCGCTGACAGCTTGGAACCTTCTTGGGATTCTCTCTCTCCCTCCCTCTACCCCTCCCCTGCTCGTTCTCTCTCTCTCTCTCTCTCTCAAAAATAAACTTAAAAAAACATATGGGATTAATAAATCCTGAGACATTTCAATGTAATCTCTCAAATATTATGTTACGCAGAAAGTCAACAGTGGTGAGACGAGGATTCAGCACTCCTGACCCAAATCCTCTCCCTCTTTCATGCTTACCAAATGAGGTTTCCAAGACCTTATAAAATCACCAAAAGGTGTCCTGCCCTGGTGTCTCCCATATAAAATAGCTGTTGAGGTCAATGAGAGTTCTTTGTCTATAGCAATCTCAGAGATGGCTTAGAGGTTTTATTCCACCGGGAAAAACAACATGTTCGCCAATCTGATCTGGGTTCGTTTGCTCTACTTTTGGAGGAAAAAAAGGAGAATAAAAATATACGTTCTTTCTGTGATTTTTCTCCCAGACATTTCCCTTTTTATTTCTCAGGCCAAGTAGGCTGCCATCTGAATCGGAATATGAAGCGCCATGACCTTTTTCACCCACCCGTCATGCAGAGTCAGTTTTCCACCATTTAGAATTTAGTGCATCTTTGGCGAAGCCTGACAGGTACATGGAGGGTCGGTGGAGGAGGACGGAGGAAGGTAAGAAGGCTAAGAAAGCAACCACATAATTTACAATCCTCATGCCCTTAAGAGCACAGCAAGCAGGTAAGGTCGAGCATGCTGTCACAGAGGCACCAGCCAGGCCTCCAAAAGCTACAGGATCTCATTTCATTATCCCATGACCTGCACTGCAGTGCACAGACATCTCACTCTAGGACCATAGCTAATCTACTGTGACAGAATGGGACAACAAGAGCAAAATCGTATACCTTCACTTCCCAGTAACAAGGAGGCTGAATGCAAACCACAGAACCAACATTGCCTGGGGGCCAACATTCTTTTGGAGAACAGCCATGATGAGTTAGAATCTGTAGAACTTAATGATCAAACTCTGATTCGGTGACTTCACAGTTGTGACCACAGTGCTACATAGCTCTTAAGGGCATTGGCTGTGGGTTCAAATTCTGCCATCTGTGAGCTCCATAACCTTCACTTTGACATGTCTCATTTCAGCTTCCTTAATTATAACGTGGTGATCAGAAGAGAGCCAAATGCTTAGGGTTGTTAAGAGAAACGAAGAGACTAATCCATGTAAAATGCATAGCACAGAACATGGTCTCTAGTAAGCACACACTAAATACTAGCCTTTAGGATTATGACAGATACTTCATCAGTGTGTCTTTGATATGTCTCCCTTATTTCTTTAGGTCAAGCTACGTATTTTTTGGCTATTCATCTCTCGCTACTAAAGAGAGTCTCTTCAATTTCTATAGATTGGCCTAATCAACTTGCCAAGTCACGACAGTAAAAAGCTCACATCTTGACCAATGGCATCAAATTATCTGAATAACTGAGGAAATAGTTACAAGTGTGGTTCTGAAAAGGAGAGATTAACCAAATGTTCCCAGCGTGCTCCACACATTCTGTGTTCATTGCTTATAATCAGTTCTTACCCAGCTCACCTTGGGATAGTGTAAAGTCACAGTACAGAAACAACTGAAGAAAAATAATTAATCTCATGTGCTGCTTTGCCATTTAGAAAACACAATATCGCAGCAGATCATAAATAATATCTTACAGTAAAGAGTCCCATTAACATTAGAGAACGCTGCAGATTCTGAAACTCCTCATTCAGATCGGGCTTTGTATCAGAGATTCCTTTTGTTACCGGACAGGGAGATAAAGGGGGTAGCAGTCAACATTCACTCTTTCCCTTTTAGATTTGAAAAGAAAATGATCCACAGGGATATTTTTGATCTACAGTGAAATGTAATATTCTGTTCAGGAGATGACATAAGTATCACTATTTTGGGCGTGGGGAGGTGGAGGCAGAGAGGACCCTGCATATTTTTTGCTTGTTTCCTCTCTCATCAACTGGAAACATGACAGTGTTAGTAGCAAACCTTCTATCCAGTGTATAAAAACCCAGCACTTAGGCATTTTTGAGTGATAATTCAATAGGATTAAATTACACTCATGTGACAGGTCAACCTCACTAATGAGGTACATTTCAGTAAACTGTTGACAGAACTGTCTGGAAGGTTTCTTTAATTTACCAACATGTAAGAACGTGGGAAAAGCATTAGTCAACTAGATGAAGATGAATACGTAGTGAGGTCTAGGGGTATTTTACATTAATATCTGACAACCTGAAAGGGTTTTTGTCACCTGCTCTACTTAGCCCAAGGCAGGCACAGAAAAACTGGTACCTGTTAGTGTGAATGACTTTCCAAAGCAATGAAAGGAATTATCTTAAAGAGGGCTGAGTGGAAAATACGTTAGAGAAATTTCTTTTCCTTCCAGTTAACAGGAAGAGTGTTCCTCACAATGTGGGCGATGGTTGCAATAAAGTTAAAAGAATGTTTCAAATCTCTTCAGACAGCTACACCAACACTTTCATTCTTGGAATCCTTTGAGTTTGTCCTTACAGATGAAAACACCTATCTTTATATAGTCATGTATTGACTGGGAATAATGTAAGGTTATTCTGTCCAACTAAGTAATTTATTCCAAGCCAAGGAAAGAAAGAAAATATAGGAAACACGGAAGAACAATAAGAAAGACAAGGAAATCTGCTCATTAAGGTATCAGATACTTACAGAAAAGCTTTCATAGCTGAGATTACACTGGCCAATAAGAAGAGGGCCATGTAATCATTTGCGTCCTTTGGAAAATATTCTGAAACTATTGTTTCTCTAGTGGCAAGCAATATGGCTGAAGAGAAAAAGCAGATTAACTTCAGGTTAATGGATGAACATGGTAACCAACCGGTAGGGGTGTTAACAGATTCCAAAATAGACATCTGGGTTCCAAGATCTACCCGTTTCAACAGTTACTCTCTAGAAGCACCTCAGTGGCTCAGTTGGTTAAGCATCCGACTTCAGCTTAGATCATGATCTCACAGTCTGTGAGTTTGAGCCCCGCGTCTGGCTCTGTGCTGACAGCTCGGAGCCTGGAGCCTGCTTCGGATTCTGTGTCTCCCTCTCTCTCTGCTTCTCCCCTGCTGGTGCTCTCTCTCTCAAAAATAAATAAATGTTAAAAAATTTAAAAAATAGTTATTCTCTATATCTAATCATACTAAAAATCTTAATTTACAGATGTCTTCATAAGACAAGTTATGCTATGAAGGAAAGGTGGGAGCAAAGATGGAAATACTATCTGACTGCATCTATTGGTCAGAAATTATTCTAAACAACTGAGCGCTTTAGAAGGATTAAGAGAAAAAAAGAATTAAGCCAGTAATGACGCCTATAACTCTTGACTATCAAACATATTACAGGAGACTATGAATTTAGCTACTCCATGCCATCAGCCAATTTAGAAAGCACACCTATTTAGCTTTGAAACAGGAATAAGCTTCATAGCATTTCCTTGTAGCAAGTTACATTTCTCATTTCACCTTGATATGGCTCTTGCTCCAATGATTTAGCATTTCCAGAATACACAGTGATTTGTTGGAGGTCCCTGGGAGACAGGCTAGGAGAGAGAAGATGGAAAGATTTAAAGAGTAAGAAACCAAACTTTTACACTGGGCCAGCTAGAAGTACACTACCTGAGTGGTAAGAAAGGTGAGGAAATCATTCAGTGTTGTTGTCAACACACACACACACACACACACACACACACACACACACACACACACGTAAACCTTCAAGCTGGACCCTGGAGTAAGAGAGAAATTCTGCCAAAAGAAAAACTCTAAGAGGTCTGAAAACACTGAAAAGGTGTTTGCCAAACAGAAGGGAACTATCACAAAAGGGATACTGCACCAACAGGGTAAAACTTATTTTGCTGGTCTCAGATACGATTTCTGACTCTGAACATTATTTTCGGTATCAGTAATGATCATAATGACAATAATTACTAACATTTGCCCCAAGCTCTGCTATTCACAAAGAACTTTCATCACCTCACTTGTTCCTGTGAGGTAAGTAGGGTCAGTTTTTTTTTATAACACCTGACAGATGAAGAAGTTGACTTCAGCAATTCCCATTTCGGGGTGCAAAGCTGCCGAGTAAAACAGAAACTCAGGTCCTCTGACTCCAAATCCAAGTACTTTTTTCACTGTGCTAAACTATACCAAAATATCAATTGGTAGAATATCCGGAGGCAAGGTTGCAGATTCTGATGAGGGCTGATACAACCCAAGTGGGAATCAAATATCCCAGAGGGCATTTGATCTGAGTAATCCTTATAGAGAATTCTAGAGGAAGGACTCCAGATCTCTACACCCAGGCTAGGTATCAGGGAGAAAAGCAACTTGATTCTTTTACTTTCCCCTGACTATGTAAAAGAAATAAAGAAGGGGCAATTTCCAACGTATAATACAATGTTCATTTCCAATGAACAATATAAGATTAAAATAAAGACAAACCAGCAGCAAAGAAAATAATTTAGAGCAGTTTAGAATTCACACCTATAAAATATTTTAGTAAAAAGGTCTCAGTTGAAAATACTAACTTTAACAGTGATACTTTTACACAGAATGTGTATATAGGCGTTGGTAAATCTTGGGCCACACTTACATATAATATGGTTCTAGGGTGCCTGATGGCTTGGTTGTTTGAGTGTCCAACTCTTAGTTTTGGCTCAGGTCATGATTTCATGGTCACAGGGTCAAGCCCTGAGTTGGGTTCTGCACTGAGCGTGGAGCCTGGTTGGGATTCTCTCTCTCTCTCTCTCTCTCTCTCTCTCTCTCTCTCTCTCTCTCTCCTTCTGCCCCCCTCCCCTGTTCATGCTCTCTCTCGCTCTCACTCTCTCTCAATAATAATAATAATAATAATAATAATAATAATAATAATATGGTTCTAAACAGTTTTAGGTTAAAAAGGCTGTTCTGGCTGTCACCCTGACCAAGTAACCCTCAACTGTCAAATAATAGCTTGATGTAAATAGTTTTAAAATTAAAAATAGACAATGAAACTTTGTGTAATATTGACTCAGCTAGCTAATCAATGATTCTGGAAAGCTTCGATAACACTCATAGGTGATAATAGATTTTTTGACTGCTTACCATGAGTTAGAAACTGTGCACTTATAAGCATTATGTAATTTCATTCCCCCATAATTCTGTGGAGGTTGGTGCTGTCATTAGCCACACAGAATATGCAAAAAGCCTGCTGAGGGCATAGGTACACTGTCCACACTGCACAGCTAGTCATCAGCAGGGCCACCGCTTGAATCCAGGTCTGTATTATTCCAGAGTCCAGCCCCTTGACCATGCTGGCTTGGCTTTACTTTGGCCACATCCTGCTTCTCAGTGAACTTTCTAATGTTTTGCTATATTACTCATTCTGGCTATCTAACCTAAAGATAGATTAGTTTGGAAAGACAGAATGAAGTTCAATCAACTGGAAGCAAAATGGAATATACAATAGATAATTTTTAAAAGTCTACTTTCTGATCAATGGGGAAAGTTGGTGCCCAGCTGAGGAACCAGTACATGGCCAGGAATAGTACCAGAAGTGGTTCCCTTTTAATCTTCTAGATAAACTTGAATTTGTATGCCAATATGTATTACAAAGATTTTAATACTGTTTATAATAGGAAAAAAAACACTTGTATGGAACCAAAGGAATAAATACATTCTGACAATTATATGTGATAGAATATATATAACCATGAAAAGAAATTAAGTAGATTCATATGTGCTGATACAGATCAATTACTAAGATGTTAAGTTCAAAATCCAGGTGTTAAGGAGTATGTCTGGGAATGTTACAAATATTTTTTAAAGGATAGATACCCAAACTTACATGAAATATAATATCATTGGAAGGATCTACAAGATTCTGACATTGTCTCTGTAGGGGGTGTCCGATTCAGAGAAAAGGGAAAGGCTCCTTTTTTTGAGAGAGAGAGAGAGACAGAGAGACAGAGAGACAGAGAGCAAGTGGGGTAGAGGCAGAGAGAGAAGGAGACACATAATCTGAAGCAGGCTCCACGCTGAATCTCAGGCTCCAAGCTGTCTGCACAGAGCCCTATGTGGGGTTTGAGCCCACAAGCCATGAGAACATGACCTGAGCTGAAGTCAGGTATTTAACTGACTGAGCCACCCAGGCACCCCAAAACTACTTTTTAATGTATAATTACTGGTATTGTTCCTTGTGTCATGTGCATGAATTACTTAAGATTATTTTAACATTAATAAAAAATAACAGGTTCAATGTTTATTGACCTGAACAATGGTTAGAGCACATGGGCCATGTTAATCCAGAAACACTGGCCTTGGAAACAGATAAAAATGTTAAATTTGGTTCTGTCATAAGCTAGCAGGGCAGAGTTTTTGTACAAGGTATTTAATCTCTCTTTCAGTAACGATTTCATTTATGAGAAATTGGTATCACGGTATCCACTCTACATCTACAAGTTCCTGAGAGATAATACACAGTAAAGCAGTCTCCAAAGTATAAAAAATTGTCGTTGCTGCTGTTGTGGTTACGTGGTGAGGTAGGTTCTGGTCCTGTCTGGAAAGACACGCAGTCAGGAAGGCAAGACTTACCACGGGTAGCTTGACGGGCTACGTTGAGGGGTCAACCAAATACTTGCCAAATACTCACTGTACTTAGTACCATATTCCTATTGTTTTGCAACTAGATGTGAAAATATTCATGACTTCCCTTTTAGAGGAAAATATTTGTTTGGAGAAATACTCGAATGAGTCTTTGGGGTAGAACCAAACCTGAGAGGGACCTTGGCGAAACAGAGAGAAACAGTCTTGCTCCTTTGAAAAAGGTGAAGAGGAGAGAGAGACGGATGAAGGCTGAGACCAACAAAAGGTCGGGGGCTCAGCAATGTGACCCTGCCACACCGTGTGTCACTGAAACAACAAAATGGCGAAGGTGAGCAGAGTTTGGGGGAAGCCAGTAAAAAGGCTAACTATAACATTCACAGGTTCTCTCAAGACAACGGAGGCAGGGAGCATGAGAGGCAGACCCAGAGGGAGAAGCACAAGGAAGTAAAAACCCAAGGACGCCCATGGATTGAGATCCAGCTCAGGTTTATCTTAGAAGAGTAAGGGGCAGGGGCCCCAGCCGACTTCAGGGTGAATGCTATTTCCCCACACAGGTACTTGGCCATTAAAGTTCAATACGCCCTAATGTTAGACTGAGTTTACAGAGCACAACTGCGGGAGAGTCGGCCCAGAGGATTGATTATCCACAATCAGCAGCAGCATTTGTAGGTGAAGCGCAAATTGCCTTCCCTGGTGCTTGACCCTTCCAAACCATAATGATAATTGCCACTGTGTTGCAAGCTGGACTTATGAACAACTCAGGGGTTAGTGCCCTCCCCTCAGGAAGGCTACCAAGTAGTAGGGACTGCATACATCTGATTGTGACAAATTACTAGTTTACCTGCTAATCAGTGCACAGTAGGAGGTATTTTGTAATATCACCAAAGCAGGAAACACCACCAGTCTCACCTCAATAAAATGAAATGAGATGAAATGAAATAAAATAAGATCTACTGCTTCTATATACTTCTAGTAAGAAATGAAACAGGCTCAATTTTAATCACGCGAGCAATAAATCAAATATCAAATTTAAAACAATGAACTGCAAAGAGCCTCCTCAAAGTCACTTAGCATTGATAAATTAGTAATGTATTATTAAATTATTCATATCTTTTTTTTTCCTTTGGACTATAATGATATACTGTACACAGCACTGATAATTTACTTAGGCTGAGTCCATTCATTTAATTATGCTGCTAAACTTGGTAGGCCAATTGGTCATCATGAGAGTTTCCAGGCAAGCTAATCACAAATATATAGAACATGTCCCTTATTGTCCCCAGCGGCTAAGTGCTAAAATGCTATTTAGTGCTCAGAAGGTTAATGTCCTGCTTATGTAAATTGTCCAATTTAGCATTCGGCAGCAGTATCATAAATTCTGGCTCCAGGATTTCATTAAACGTATGTTCAAACTAGTTGACCTTAAAGGTTAACAAGCACAAGTTAAACAGGACAATTATTTAACTCACTTCTTATCAAGAGACTGAAGCGTACTCGCCAGTTAATGGCTCCGCATACTTCACAATTAGAATTCTTATAAGGTCTCTGATAAAAGTGCAGGTCATGAATTTTCATAAGGGTGTCAGATAATAACTATTTATCTGCACTTGTTTTTCTTTCTTATAAACTTAAACTTTGATCTTAACATTCAATTAGAAATGATTCCACAGAGAAGGACTAGGTGACTCTAGGAGCTAGTGTTCGCTTTCATCCGGGTCTGCACGAGGATTTAAAACACGGGATCTGCGTGGCCATTCGTGGAAATTAATGTAAAAGTCAGGGACTCACCGTGAAGTGTGCAGAGCTCAGATGAAGCATTTGGCCCAACACTGAGTTACAGTATCTCCTACTGTTTGGGGGCATTAGATCAAACATTATTCTTTTCTTAAAAGGCCCTCAAATGCCTATTAATCTCCTGGAGAAATTGCATTGTCCTTTACACTTTTATTATTATGGGTTGTAATATGACGTAACTGAAAGTTAGATTATTCTAGGCATCCTTTTCCCTGATTCTTGTTTTCTCTCCTCGCTCTCCTTGGGCATTTTGAAAAATGAGCAAAGCTTGGGGAGACTGCTATCCGGGGCCGTGGTGACGCAGAGACTCAGCCATGGGCTGACATTTCCTCACACTTCCCTATGTGGCAGGATCGGGCAGTGACTTCAGGCACACATTGCATCGGTAACCGCACACGAAGATTCTCAACGGTAGCCAGTCGCCGTACTCCAGGAAAGGCACAGGAACACCCTCTCCTTGCAGGCTCAACTGTTCCTACTACGTACTCTTTGGGAGATAAAACGACGACTCAGAGCAAACAGGGTCTTATTAATAAATCATGCGCTGAATTTCTGTTAGGAGCTGAAATGGAGCAAAATAGGTCAAAATTGCCTATGGGCACATCTACTGGGGGCATAATAAATAATTTTTTTAATTTGGTAATACTCATAAAAATATAATTAAATGTAATGAGAGGAAAGGGACAGACGGGTGGGTAGGTGGGTGGATAGATATTAAATACCTGTACTTGGCCTGGTTCTTCTTTTTTGCACTTGTTATTCCCCGAGGTTGCTTATTGTGAAGAGCTATTTAAAGAAATAATACGAGAAAGAAATATTTTCTGGCATGAAAAAATGTGACAGTGTTTTATACCCTCTTGTGTTGCTCTTCATCCAAACTTCATCTTGTGAATATTGGCTTCAAATCCTGCCTGAAAAGGGACATAAATAAAGTGAAATGGCTAATGGACTAAAAACACTTATGATCAGGTTTTCATAACTAACATTATTGATAGCTTCTTTTGCACATGCACTCACACATAGCACAATATCCATTCCTAAAGTAAGATTTAGAGCCCTATTTGCAATAAAAAGGCTAGCACATGCAAATAAAGAATGTGAAAGTGAGGCTAGCAGATGGCATTCCCCCAGAAAGGGAGAAAAATGCCCCCCCCCCCACCAAGGCAAAGCTGACCACAGGGGAAACAGAACCCTTCAGATTTCAGACGTGCCTGGGCTTTTCACCACATCCTGGAATGGTCTTCAGGGACAGAGAGTTCTTTAGTCCTTAATTTGGAAACGACCACTCCTTTCTACTTTATGGCATTAGTATTTGAACTTGGCCAGGTAAATAGGCATGTGTGTCTGTCCGTTAAAACAACAGCAAGATTGTCATGCAGGAAATGTGACAGTAGAAATCAGGATGGTGGCAAGATGGGAATTATTTTCATAGGATCTGGTGCATTCCATGTCAATTTTAACACGGTCTTCCCGGGTTTTCTCCTCATTAATTTCTCTATGTTAGCAAACACTGTTGAAGAAAAACTTCCCCAATGCCTAGAAATTCATTTGATGTTGAAAAATTTCTTACCAATAATTATTTAAAAATATTTTAGCTGTAGTTACAATTAGAAGATGCTAACAAGGCAGAAAGCATTTTATCTGTCTCTTGCTATTTAGATACAGTTTTGGGGGCATGACTTTTTTTCTATTTTAGTTTGTATCATTCCTATGTCAGCAGAAAAAACTTTTCCTTCCAAATCTGGACTTTATTATTATGCTATTAAAAATTAAGTCTAGATTACATAACAAACTGTAAATTAGGGATTTATTAAATTAAATCAATTAGAAAGAACATTTAAGGAATTGGTATAGTTACTCAGGTATACAGTTTCTATTACACTAGAGTCCCCTCCTTCAATTATATTGAAAACATGAAAACAGTGGAATCTTGATGTACTGTCCCCTTTGGGGGGAACTCTGCATCAATATTGGAGTTTGTCTAATATTAGGTACAGCATAAGGAATATAGTCAATGATATTGTTATAGCATTGTATGGTCACAGATTGTAGCTAAACTTGTGGTGAGCACAGCATAATGTATAGAGTTGGGGAATCACTATGTTGTACAACAGACACTAATGTAACATTCCGTGTAAACTACACACACACACACACACACACACACACACACACACACACACATATAAATATAGGAGCACCTGGGTAGCTTAGTCAGTTAAGTGTCCAACTCTTGATTTCAGCTCAGGTCATGATCTCGTGGTTCCTGGGGCCAAGCCCCAGGTCAGGTTCTGCACTGACAGCACAAAGTATGCTTTGGAGTTTCTCTCTCTCTCTCTCTCTCTCTCTCTCTCTCTCTCTCTCTGCCCCTTCCCTGCTCATGCTCTTTCTCACTCAAAATAAATAAATAAACAAAAAATTTTAAATATACATATAAATATATATGTATTTGAATTCTTCATCTCTGTACTCTAAAGAATAGTGGTAAGTTCAAAGTTATACAGCAATCAAGAACAAAACCTAAGGCACCTGAGTGGCTCAGTCAGTTGAGTGTCCGACTCTTGATTTCAACTCAGGTCATGATCTCACTGCTGGTGAGATTGAGCACCCCTCGGGCTTTGCGCTCATGGCACGGAGCCTGCTTGGGATTCTCTCACTCCCTGTCTCTGTCGTTCTCTCTCAACACAAATAAATAAACATTAAAAAAAAAAAGAACAACAAAATCTTCCTCCCTTTCAGAATCTGATGGTCCCCCAAAGTATTACTACTGAGTGAAAAAAAGTGTTTTATACAGGGAATTGCAACCGGGACTTCAAGCATGATACTATCAGTATTTAGGTGCAAGTACTTATTTTTGTCCTTTCTTTTGTCTGAGTTTGAGTGTGATAGAGAACAAAGAAAAGCATGTCAAGAGGGGTGCGATATGACTACAGATTTGTCATAAGTGGAATAGCCGTTGCTCAGAGCTATGCGTGGGCCTCACTGCCAATAGCAACCACAAGTGTAATCAACAACATCTGCAGGGGAGCTGGAAACCGTGAGACTCACGTGGCCCTGCTCCTGCAGCCCATCATTCTGCCCACTCTCACCTCCTAACAAAGAAGGGCCAGCAGCCCAACTCCCGAAGCTGTGGGTTAGCATCGATCCAAACGGCGTCCACTCCAGGAGAGGCAGCTCAAATGTATTCCAAGTCATGCAACATCTAGAAGCGTGAATCCTGGTCGACATCAAGAATGGCTGCCAGCTGGGTAAAGACAGACGGAAGATGTGGTGCCTGGTGGTTCAGTCGGTTGTGCTCTCGCTCTCTCTCGCTCGCTCTCTCTCAAAAAGAAATAAATAAACTTTAAAGAAGGATGGAAGACACACTGGAACAAGAGAGGGGAGGTGGTTGTTGTAAGTTGACTTGTCTCCCCCAGAAACATATGTTGAAATCTTAATCTCTGGTGCCTGTGAATGTGATCTTACTTGGAAATAGGATCTTTTCTATACTCGCCACCCATTATGTGCCAGATACTGGAGTTACAAGTCAGACACAGAAACTTTACTCAAGAAGTGTCATTCTCCTCCAAATCTCAGTTTCCTCCTCTATTAATTTGGGGCTAATTAGGTTAACACCTTATCCATGGGGGAAAGTATAAGGAATGGGTAAGATATAATACATGTGAAGGGCGTTGAAAAGCCCAGTAATATTAGCTACTATTTCCACTGGATTGGAAATTCCTTAAGAGTAAAAACAATTTGCTATTTACCTTTGTATCCCTGCATCTTGCACAATGTTTGGCATTCAGGAAATACTTAATAAATATTTATTGTGTGATTATGAACACCAGTACAGATCAAATTAGTCACATCCTGGTCTGCTCGTCTTCATTCAACTAGTATAGCACTTCGAACATTAAACCGTACGATGTGAGAGTATATCATGGGCATCTTTGTAATCCTCTGCCCCTCACCTGACACAATCCCTGGAACATAGAAGGTACTTGGTATTTATCAGAGTAAAAGCTTGTCAGTTAATAATCATTCTAAATAGAAAACGTAAGGTTGGAAGAAGCAGCAGCACTTAGATATGTCTTCTCCGACCCTTTCAGAACTGGTGTCCATATGGCTGCAAATACTGAAGATTTTAGATTTGTAGACTCTTCCCTCCTCAGGCTTTGAAATAACCCTAGCCATGCTTGTTAGTGTATAAGAGGCTGGGTGGACATCAGGCAAGATTTCCATGAAAAAGGGACTTTTCAAGTAACATTTAGATGAGTAAGAGTTGTAAGACTACAAAGACCTAGAAATGGGAGATAAGATAGCATACTGGTAAAACTAATAAAAACCCAGCAAGTCTGAAGCATAGTGAGGAGGAGAGTAGTCCAAGATAAGGCTGAGAGGTAGGCGGGGGTGTGGCCAAGATTTTCAACCTCGGCACTACTGACATTTGGGGTCAGACTATCCTTTGTTGCGGGGGCTTGTCCTTGCTTTGCAGGATGTTTAGCAGCATAATCACTAGACGCCAATAGTACACCCCAGTGTAACAACCAAAAGGTCTCCAGGTACTGCCAAAAGGCCCCTTAAGGAACATACTCTCTGGGATGGAGAACCACTTGCAGGCCACGTGAAAAAGGACAAGAGGTCACTACGATCGACTTGCATTTTGAAAAAAATAAAAATAAAAATAAATCACTCTGCTTAGTGCATGCACGGAGACCAACTGGGAGGCCATTGCAAGAGGTCCACAGGAGGGATTTTGGAGGCTTTGACTAAGATAATGGCAGTAGGATGGAAAGAAGCTGATAGATTCAAGAGGAATTAGGAAGCAAAATATGAATAGTGTTGATAATCTTGCCAGGCATTTTGTAAATGACCATTTCACTGTTTTATCTGACCCTGCTCAAGACCTAGGAAAGAACCAGCAGAGCCAGTACTTCCTGTTATTGTCTGATTCAATTGGTTGCATCCTTTTTTCAGATCCAGGAACCTTCTTTGCTTATTAGTTATTGCTCATCCCTGTAATTTCTAACTCTACACTTTTTATTAAGGTTGACCTTGGAACTGTGATCTGACGGACACTGTTTGATTTCCACTTGAGGTGAAACTCAAGCAACACATGCCCTTTTCGATTACCTACCTGTTTGTCCCGGAAGCAGGATTACTAGAAGCTTGTCAAAGCTGTTAGCATCTTTACATTGATCTTTATTTTACAAGAAAAACTCAGGAATAATCTCAGTTTTAAAGGAAAAGAAATATAACTGTTAAGTGTACCATGGCCTAAGCAACTGCTGAAGGCCACAGTATGGTCTTTTGGTTATCTCACAGAAAAATCAACAGTCGTCAGAATATATTTATTACCCTATTTAGTGGATTTCAGTAACAATCTCATTATGCCCACCCTCACACAGTACAAGCCTTTCTCCATTAGAAGAAGGAACAAAAGGTCATAGCTTTCCTGCAATTTCTATACACTAATTACAGAGACCCTTTACTAGGTAAGCCTGAACATAATTGGGCCATTACTGAATCCCACCATGAAATCAAAAATATACAATTTTATTCTTATTGGTTTTCCTGTGAGTGAGACACAGATCATCAATGGATATTCAAAGGGTAGCAAGAATTTTATTGATGGGTTTTCCAACCACGAAATTCCAGCTCCAGGGATTCTATTAATATTCCTCATATTAAAGAACCTTATGGACAGGTGGCCATTTGCGACCTCCTCCTGATCCAAAGCAATTCTAAATATCTAGTTTTATAGTTGTGAACCTTATTCAATGGCAAGTTCAGGAAATAATATTGATGCCTATAAGAAAACTTTTTCCTTCAGAAAGTCATCAAAGTGTCCTTAAAGCCAGCAGTGTTCCAGGAACAATTTAATAAGACCCCTTCA
Organism: Herpailurus yagouaroundi; assembly: GCF_014898765.1. Lineage (NCBI taxonomy): Eukaryota > Metazoa > Chordata > Mammalia > Carnivora > Felidae > Herpailurus > Herpailurus yagouaroundi. The sequence goes on from NW_024412470.1 coordinate 2,608,155, forward strand.
AAACTGTGTGCAAATATACATAATAACAAAAAGGTAGTACCATTTCAACCTAGAGCTATATGTAAATGTCTGAATTAGGACATCTGAATCTGGTCTCAAGTCACTAAGAGAATCACTTGCTTCATGGACACACTTCTACTCTGGAAGTGAAGCTAGCTGCTAACTCCTATTGCAAAGCTTAACATTCTTCATCCAATTATCTTTCTTCCAGTGCAACGACAAGGTCCTAGTGCAATGAGTTTGGTGAAGTCAAGGCCTAATGTTGTCTAGTTTCCTTCTTAAGAAAATTAAGTTTTGTGGTGTCTGGGTGGTTTAGTCAGTTGGGCAACCGACTTGATTTTGGCTCAGGTCATGATCTCACAGTTTGTGACTGCATCAGGCTCTGCACTGACAGCTTGGAGCCTGCTTGGGAGTCTCTCTTTCCCTCTCACTCTGCCCCTCCCCTACTCATGCCTTATCTTTCTCCCAAAATAAGTAAATAAACTTAAAAAAAAAGAAAATTAAATTTCACGTTTTCCACTTTTATATAAATAAATCCATTTGAAATGACAAAATGAAAAGAACTTGAAAGAAAAATCAGAAAAGCCAAGGAGGCAATGTCCTTGGAAGGTATTTGTTAGGATAATGGCCATTTTTTTTCTTTCTTGTGATAATGACTATAATTGGGCTTGATCAAACACATGACCACACCCAATTCTTTTTTTAAAGTTCTATCAAGGGGCGCCTGGGTGGCGCAGTCGGTTAAGCGTCCGACTTCAGCCAGGTCACGATCTGCGGTCCGTGAGTTCGAGCCCCGCGTCAGGCTCTGGGCTGATGGCTCGGAGCCTGGAGCCTGTTTCCGATTCTGTGTCTCCCTCTCTCTCTGCCCCTCGCCCGTTCATGCTCTGTCTCTCTCTGTCCCAAAAATAAATAAACGTTGAAAAAAAATTAAAAAAAAAAATAAAATAAAATAAAGTTCTATCAATACCACAACAGCACCCTGAGGTAGCAGAGTACAAGAAATGGGAAAGTTAATATTTCATTAGAGCCTGAAAAAGCCAATCTTGTTATCTATGGAGAGGCAACATGGCACAGAAGGAAGAACACAGAGCTGGGAGTCAAGCACATGAGTGCTGGAATGTTCCTCCTCCTGTGTGGCCTTGGGAGTATCTCAACCAAACTCAGTCTCTTCTACTGAAGGATTGCAAGCATTAAAATTCTATGAGTAAAAAGAAATAAAATCTACAAGATTGCCTGTTGTTGTTTTTTAACCCTCTACGACTTTATATGGCCATGAGAGGCAACAGAAACATAAATTCCTTTGCCCACAAATGAATGATTTGTCTTTTGGTGATTTGTTCCTGAATCTCTTTCTCAACTTGGGAGCTCCGTCACCTGACTCAGTGCATATTGTGATCCTTTTCTGTCCAGGTCCAGGATCATTCTGAAAATAGAAATGTTTTTCTCACACCACTAGGCAGCAAATATTCAGACCAAGATTGGCAGGGTAGACAAATCTCTCCATTGTCTAAACTTCGAGCTTCCTGTTATTACCCATCTGTGAAGCAGAGATTCCAAAAACAAAAATCCCTGTTTTTTTGGACAAAGAAGCCTGAGGGTGTGGAACAGCGCACTGTGCCACATGCTGGTTCCATGTTTAGATCCCAGTAAGTGTAACCAATACCCATAAATTCAATAAGAAACAATTCCTGAAAAACCTGTAGGGTAACAACATCGGTGCTCAGTGCTGAGCTTCCCTTCCAGGTACTGAAAGGAAAGAATATTTTGGTGCTAGCAATATTGTAATGAGATGGCAGAAAATCTGATGACAAAAATCCTCATGTCATAATATTTAGTAGAGAAGTACTATACACAGCTTATGATGCAAATTATATTTAAATATAAGTAAATATATTTTTCTTTATATACATCTTTTAAAAACTCTTACAGTGAAAATTTATCAATTTGTTGTAAAGAATACAACAAATTAAAATGTTTTTATTAATTTTGAAAAAGAATACAGCAAATTTAATTTTGAAAAAATAGAAATATTTGGGAAATCTACATAAGTTGAGAAGTCATTTCAGTTTTATTTTTACTTATTATTTTACAACTTATTATTTATTTATTTTAAAATCGTATCCATATATTGATGACTTTGTCTTGATGTGCCAAAAATTTACAGGCTTTGGCTAAGCACAGAAGAGATGGGTATTATTGCATTCAAATGCTCACTTGCTTTCTTTTCTTCCTTTCTTGCTTTCTTTTTTTCTTTTTTTTTTGGAAGGGGTAGGGAGATTTTGTGACACATATGGTCTATTAGAAGCAAGAAACTCAATATCCCTGCCATCAATCTCATAGCACTTGGTATTATATGAGCATTTGTCTACAGTGCTTTATTGTGCAATTAACAAAAATGAGGGGGATGGCTTTAAATAACTAGTTTGCAAACATTCTATCTTTGTAGATAAAGCTGAATGTGTTATCTTTCCTGAATCAATGAGATGGTGCTCATGAAATGACAACTACGTAGTCAATAAAAATAGAACTTAAAGGGGCGCCTGGGTGGCTCAGTCAGTTGAGCATCCAACTCTTCATTCAGGCTCAGGTCATGATCCCAGGTTGCACATGATCCCTCAGTGCAGAGCCTCCTTGGGATTCTCTCTGTGTCCCTCTGTCCCTCTCCCCTGCTTTCTCTGTCTAAGAAAAATTTTTAAATTAAATTTTAAAAAAGGAAACAATATAGAACTTAAATACAAAAGTCTACGTACTGTATAATTCTATTCATAAGAAATTCTAGAAAAGGCAACATTCTTGTGTCAGGAAGTGTATCAGTTGTTGCCAGGCGCTGGTGGTGGGCTGTGGAAATCTAATACAAAGGGACACAAGGGAATTCAGGGAGAGGAGATTTTTTCTATATCCTGATGATTGTGGTGGTTACACAGGTTTATAAAATTACAAGCATTCAACAAACTATGCATCTCAAATTGTTCATATTTTAGTGTATGTAAATGATACCTTAATAAACATAAAAGAGTGAGAGAATGGGCAAGACTTGTCCAGACCTATTTATTTGAGGCGAGACCTAAGTAAGTTTCTGGCAAGAAGGCAAATGGCAGTATTTACCATACACGGTAAGAGTTCTGTGAGAGAATCCCTCAGAGGATCATTACTTGACATTTTTCTGGTTTATTTCTTGGGTGGTTGATAGAATTTATGTCTACCCACTCCTACAAAAATATAATCTCTAAAAGAAGAATGCCCTCTTTGGTCTTGTTCTTAGCTATATCATAAGCATACAGAATACTGTCTAAGAAAGGTAGCCCAAAGTACTTTTTGACTGAATGAAATAAATGAATATATAAGATAATTTCAGATCCCCGTAGGACAATGGAGATTCCTTATGATAACTATGATTTTCAGTTAACATTTGCCCGAACTAAATATTTCCTGTAAGGTGAGTATGGATAATAATTTTGAGACATTAATTTGTCTTTTGCTTTCTAATCTCTCCTTCCTTTCCAGTTGTGAGCAGACACCTAGGCTTTTGCAGTTACATTGATCATGGGACTGTTGCAGAGTGATAAGCAAGCTGTTTGAAATCCGTTGCTCCTCAAGTCTTTGTAAAATCATGTGTTTTTTCCTAAGAGATTGTGTGTCCCAGTGGTGTTAGGAAGAGTAGGGAATACTTTTAAGAATAACAAAGGGGAGGGGTGCTTGGGTGGCTCAGTCAGTTGAGCATCTGACTCTTGATTTCAGCTTAGATCATGATCCCAAGGTCATGGGATCAAGTCCTGCATCAGGCTCTGCATTGAGTGTGGGGCCTGCTTAAGATTCTTTCTCTCTCTCCTTCTGCTCCTCTCCCCCACTTGTGCATGTGTGCTCTCTCTCTCTCTCTCTAAAATTAAAAAAAAAAGAATAAAAGAATAACAAAGGAGGGCAGAGGAATTTCCTGGGAACTAGAACAAGGAGTCGTGGGTTACCCTAAGGCGGCAGTATAGGGAAGCCATACTGAGTGGAAAACAGTCACCACCAGACAATCAGACCAACTTTCCCAGTTGAGATCATCCCTCCTAGATTACCATGGGATTTCATACTTGTACAGTGAGCTCAGATCCACCAAAGACTGGACTCTGGACTGTATGTGACTTTTGCTCATCTTCCAATATTGATGATCAGATGAACTCCATCGTTGTTGCATCTCCTTGTTTCCCTCAGTCACCACTTCTGGATCATCCATTTTCATCCAGAAACTTGTCCAGTGCTCCTTCAAAGATTCCTTACCTGATCCAGTCTCTCTACTTCCTGTCCTTTCAAACCCCTTTACTGTGCTCTACATCAACCAGAATTGCCATCAGCAAACCCTCTACATCTTTAACCTCTTCTTTCAGGATTCTTTTCATACCCTTGTTTAGATGGAAGTTGGTTGACCTTGGAAGTTCCTCATAGGAAGGCTTGTTTACCTTTTCCACCTGTACCTAAAGTAGCTCAAGTATTCTTCACGTTCTTCTCTGCTAATCTTGCTTCTCCTCTTCTTAAACCACATTTTCCTGAAATGTCTGCTCCCTACTCACCTTACTGTGTTGGCCTCAATCTCAGCACTGTATTTACTAAGGATAGTAGCACCTGCTACCATCATTGGTTACTTCAGCCTTCACATTGACTTGTGGCACTCTCACTGTGCATCAGATTCAGCCGGGACAGAGGGCTTTTAAAAAAATACCAGTGCTGACACCCTATCCCCAGAGATTTGGATTTACTTATTCTGGAATAGGACTTGACTCTTAGTAGGAAGCAGATCTTCCACCTCAACCCACTCCCATCCATCCCACAGAAGGAGGCAAAAGGGCTCCAATTCTCCTGCCCAATGAGACGGAAAGCAGATTTAACTTTAGACCTGAGTTTTTAATGAAATCACAAGGGTTGCCAAAAAAAGGAGCTGGGGCATTAGATACTGTGTTTATTTTGGGCCATCTGGGAGAGCCTAGAGTCATTCATTTATTCACTGAATAAGTAGTTATTAAGCATCTAAAATAACCTAAGCAATTATTTTTAGGTTCTCCATACCAGAAGGCATTTCTCTGCACATATGGTCTGCCATCTTGCTGAAAACCAGAGTCTTTTGTTTATTTGCTAGCTCCCTCTGCCAGGGCTTTCTTTCCAGTCATTCCACTGAACTCTTGACAAATTCCCTAGTAATCTCCTCTTTGGATACATTCCCGTCCTCACCTAGCTTGACCTCACAACAGTATCTATGAAAGATGATGCTTGCTTCCTTTTTGAAACACTTTCCTCTCTCGCTTTCCTAATTTCCCAATTCTTTCTACTTTCTGGCTATATGTTTAGAGCTCCTCATCTCTAAATACCAGAGTTCCTGTCAACTGGATTGTGGCCTTCCTTTTTTCTCATTTGTTCCTGGGCATTAATAACCACCAAATTGATGCTGTCAAATTTTATACCTCGCATCTCTAGCCCTGGCCTCTCCTTTGGCATCCAATTATTTAGTCAACATTTTTACTTAGATATCAAGATCTTAAACCTAACAAGTCCAGATAGAAACAATCTTTTCTGCAAAGCTGCTCTTCCCCAGCCTTCCCTATATCAACAAATGGCATCATCATCCACCTAGATGTTAAGTAACAAATCTAGGCATAATATTTTATTCCCTTACTTCCTGTACGCATCCAATCCATCAACAACTGTTTGTTTCCACCTCTAAAATTAACTCCTTATATGTCCATTTAAATTTATTTCCACCCTATTCCAAGCCACCATGATCTCTCACATAGAATTTTACAGTAACCTCCTCCCTGGTCTGAGCATTTATACTCTGACTCCGACAATTTCCAACAGAACTAAAAAAGAGTCATTGAGAAATGAGTTCTGATCCTATTATCATCCTATAACACTTGGTATGTTAAAATCATACCAAGGCTCCTCATTTCTCTTTGGATAAAGTTGAGTGTCTGCCATAGATATGCTTGATCTGGCCCCTTCTGACCCCTGTCACCTCTGCATGAGCTACACCTCCCCTGATCCCTAGGCTTTACTCCTGCAGGCTTCTGTTTCCCAAAGGAGCTTGTTGTCTTCTTCTGAAAGAATTTCCCCCAGATTGTCACATGGCCGTCTCAATCCTACCACTCATATCCCAGCTCAAATGACATCTCCTTAAGAGTTTCTCTGACCTCTCTCCAAAGTATCTCACTCCAGCCACCCCTCTTTCCAAATCATTCTCTATTATATTATCACATTTTACTACCTTTCTGACACTTATCACTAGCTGTAGCTATTTATTTTTATTTACTTATTACTTATGTTTCACTCACATAGAATGCAAGCACCATAAGTACAAGGATCTTGTCTGTTTTGTTAGGAATCCCTAGTGCCTAATGTAGAACCTGGTGCATAGTAAGAGCTCATTAAATATTTGAGGAATAAATGACCTGCCTAGGAAGCCTTAACCCTGGGACTTTACCATTGCACAAATAGTCACCTGCCTTGGATGATGTGGCTGTTCAACTTTGGAAGGATGGAATAAAAACGCCCAGCTTTAATGCCTCTTTCACTTGTGTCATTGATCTAACAGGGACACACAGGTCAAGTTTACCTGTCACAATGAGAAAGAAGTTCCTTGTATACAATCAGGATGCACTTTCTTAGCAGAAATGAGAACCTAAAAGTCTGGAGGGATCAAAGTAGCCCACTTTTTCTTTTGTTTGCTTGATCATTCAGAAATGCTGGGCAAATCTTGTCATTGTTGATGGATACTGCCTAAGAGACTGTTAAATCCCATAGCGAGGTGAATTTTTAATGGAAAGGTTTTATGCAAGGTGGAATATGTCTCCTTGATGCATGATAGTACCTGTCTCACTAATGCAGGCTCTGAGACCAGGAGTCCAAGAGTAATTTGTTCAAATGAAATAAAGCCTATTCGTCTTGCCAGTACTCACCTGTTCTGTTGTTTAACACCAACCAGATGATGTAATCTGTCCCTTTCTTGTTTACAGGGATGTTTCTAAAAAGACAATCAAACATTGCCTCAGTCTGGTTAGGAATAATGAGGTGACTGCCTGGGCCTTAATTAAAGCAGAAGTTCAGTGTTGGGGGAGAATAAAGAAAGGAAAGTTATCCTCTTTTTAAGGATGTTCCAAAGGATTCGGAGACATGTATCCTTAAAAATAAAGATTGTGAGATTCAGAAACAGCCTTATGAACAAAAGGAGTCTACAATACTTGAACTTTGGAGGTAGTTCCACTTTTCCTTAAGAGAGCAAGATTCCCCAGTCTGTGAGAAAATGGAGTTCTAGTTACTTGCTTCTTAATGGATTTCAAAAGTCTTAAGACACACATGAAAAATTATTACTAGTAATTTCTTCTGTCCAAAGGGTCAATGCCCTGAGGAGACGCAGAATGCCATACACTTGTAGGCATCTAAATCTATGAGTCCCTGTCCCCCACAAAGGAAGGTTACTCACTGCTGTGTTCAGAACCTGTCGACACACGAGGATTTAGGTTCATCTTTATAGTCTCTGCACTCTGTGACTACTTTCAAACTAGAGTCCGGGAAAAAAAAACCACATTATATTATTTGTATTATTATTATTAATGTCAGATTACTGCTATTAACTATTTTTGCAGAGGTTTGCATTTTAGTCTTGAAGCATGGATTTATTTTTTTTATTTTATTTTTAATTAATTATTTATTTTTAAATTTACATCCAAGTTAGTTAACATATTGTGCAACAATTTCAGGAGTAGATTCCTTAATGCCCCTCACCCATTTAGCCCACTCCACCCCCCAAAGCCCCTCCAGCAACCCTGTGTTTTTTCTCCATATTTAAGAGTCTCTTATGTTTTTCACCCTCCCTGTTTTTATATTATTTTTGCTTCCCTTCCCTTATGTTCATCTGTTTTGAATCTTAAAGTCCTCATATGAGTGAAGTCCTATGATATTTGTCTTTCTCCAACTGACTAATTTCGCTTAGCGTAATACCCTCTAGTTCCATAGTTGCAAACGGCAAAATTTCATTTCTTTTGATTGCTGAACAATACTCCACTGTATACATAAACCACATCTTCTTTATCCATTCATCCATTGATGGACATTTGGGCTCTTTCCATACTTTGGGCTATTGTCGATATTGCTACTATAAATATTGGGGTGCATGTACCCCTTCAAAATAGCATACCTGTATCCCTTTAATACCTACTAGTGAAATTGCTAGGTCATGGGGTAGTTCTATTTTTAATTTTTTGAGGAACCTCCATACTGTTTTCCAGAGTGGCTGCACCAGTTTGCATTCCCACCAGCAGTGCAAAAGAGATCCTCTTTCTCCACATCCTCACCAACATCTGTTGTTGCCTGAGTTGTTAATGTTGGTCAATGAATCATGGATTTAAAAAAAATTTTTTTAATGCTTATTTATTGAGACAGAGACAGAGCATGAATGGAGGATAGTCAGAGACAGAGGGAGACACAGAATCTGGAGCAGGCTCCAGGCTCTGAGCTGTCAGCACAGAGCCTGATGCGGGGCTCAAACTCACAGACCATAAGATCATGACCTGAGCCAAAGTCAGAAGCTCAACAGACTGAGCCACCCAGGCGCCCCTTTTAAAATACCTTTTTAATGTTTATTTATTTTTGAGAGAGAGAGAGACCCAGCGTGAGCAGGGGAGGGGCAGAGAGAGAGGAGACACAGAATCTGAAGCAGGCTCCAGGCTCTGAGCTGTTAGCACAGAGCCCAATGCGGGGCCCGAACTCACGGACCATGAGATCATGACCTGAGCCGAAGTCGGATGCTTAACCAACTCAGCCACCCAGGTGCCCCAGTGAATCATGGATTTTAGATCAAGGGGGAATTATTTAGAAAAACAAAATCTACTTGTAAATTTATTCCACAATTGCATAGACATGTAGGCTGAAAATATTTTAAAAGTTTATTTAGTGTAGCCTCATGTTTTTTTTTTTTTTCAAGTTTATTTATTTATTTTGAGAGAGAGAGGCAGAGAGAGAGGAAGAGAGAGAATCCCAAGCAGGCTGCATGCTGTCAGCACAGAGTCCAGCCTGGGGCCCCAGCTCACGAACTGTGAGATCATGACCTGAGCTGAAATCAAGAGTTGGACTCTTAACCAACTGAGCCACCCAGGCATCCCGCACTCATCTTTAAATACAAGAAAACTGAAACACTTTTACCTTTTTCAAGGTAAAGCAAGTTGACAAAGGTCACATAGTATATTGAGTGTAATGATTTGGGGATGCAAGGAACGGAAAACCTGACTTATTACAAACTGAACGATGATCTAATTTATCTTACTAATGGAAGGACAGATATAGGATGGGAGTACTAGTTTTCTAAGTGTCATGACAAAATATCACGGACAGGCAGCTTAAACAACATACCTTTATTTTCTCACAGTTCTGGAGGCTGCAAGGTGCCAGCATGGTGGTTTCTCCTGAGGCGTCTCTCTTTGACTTATCAATGGCCACCTTCTTATGCGTCCTCACATGGTCTTTTCTCCGCGTGCATGCATCCCTGGTGTCTCTTCCTCGTCTTTTAAAAACACCAGTCCTATTGGATTGAGGCACCCATATGGTCTCATTGAACTTTAACCATCTTTTTTAAGGCCCTATCTCCAAATATAGTCACAGTGCAGGTAGGGCTTTAACGTAAGAACTTTGGGGAACACGATTCAGCCTGTAACACGGGCTTTAGCCTCTGGTGATTTAGCAGTTTGATAAATTATTAAAGTTTAAGAAACTGCCAACTTTTTCCCCAAGTGGTCAGTCACTTTACATTCTCACAAGCAGTGCATGAGAGTGCCACTTACTCTACATTTTCACCAAGATTTGGTGTGGTCAGTCTTCTTCATTTTAGTGACTCCAAGAAGAGTGTAATGGTATCTCATCTTGGCTTTGCTTACATTTCTTTAGTGACTAATGATGCTGAACAGCTCGTGTGTTTATTTGCTATTGCATATCATCTTTGATCAAGTGTCAGTTTAAAGAACTCCCAAAACTCCATCTTTTCCATTAAAAAAATTTTTTTTAAATAAAGGTTGAGTTTTGAGACTTCTTTATATATTCTGGGCACAATCCTTTATCAAACATATGCATTTTAAATATTTTCTACAAGTGTGTGGCTTATCCTTTCTTCTTTCCTTCCTACCTTCCTTTCTTCCTTTTTAAATTTTAATTAGCTTTATTTTTAGAGCAGTTTTATGTTCACAGAAAACTTGAGAAGGCACAGAGAGTTCCCACACATGGATAGCCTCCCTGTTACCAACCAGTCAGCAACAGAATTGCTACATTTGTTACAATTGATGAGCTACATGACACATCAAAATCACCCAAAGGCCATGGTTCACACTACCGTTCTTCATTTTTGGTGTTACACAGTCTACAGATTGGACAAAGGTATAATCACATGTATCCATATTTATGGCATCAGACAGAGTATTCTCACTACCCTAAGGATCCCCTGTGTTCTATTCATCTCCCTCCACCCTGCCCATCCCCCAGTCCCTGGCAACCACTGATCTTTTTATTGTCTTCATAGTTTCCCTTTTTCCAGAATGTCATGAAGTTGGAATCACACAGTATGTAAGTTTTTCCACAATGGCTTGCTCCTATGCTTTCTTATAGAAACTTCACAGTTATATGTTCTATGTTTAGGTCTATTTCATTCTGAATCAATTTTTATGTATGGTGTGAGGTATGAATTGACGTACAGCTGTTTTTGTGGGTTTTTTTTTTTTTTGCATATGGATATCCAATTATCCAAAAACTGATTGAAAATACTATCCTTTCTCTGCTGAATTGATTTTGTTTCTACCTTTGTCAAGAATCAGTTTTCCATATATGTGTGTGTCTATTTCCTGACTCTCCATTCTGTTCAGTTGATCTATTGGTCTACCTTGATGGCAATACTACACCGCTTTGATTATTGTAGGGTTATAATATTAAGTCTTGAAAGCAGATAGTGCCAGTCCTTCAACTTTGCTCTTCTTTTTCAAGGTTTTTTATTTTGCTCTTCTAGCTCCTTCAAATTTTCATATGAACTTTAAGATCAACTTGTCAATTTCTACAAATGAGTCTGCCAGAATTTTGATCAGGATTGTAGTGACTCAACTGACCTGTGAACATGGTGTACGTCTTCAATTTGGAGGGTCTTCCTTAAATTTGTTCGGCAATGCTCAGTAGTCTTCAGTGCACAGGTAGGTCTTTCACATCTTTTATCCCTAAGTGTTTCATACTTTTCGGTGTTACCGGAAATAGCTCAAGTTTCTCTCCTATAAGGCAACCCACCACATGTGCAAGGCTCATCTAGCCTTCTTTGAGTCACCCTGGGGGAACTGGGACTCAGAGAATTGTTAGAAAAACAGCAGATACTCTTGGTACTGTGATTTCTCTAAATAATCAATACACTCCTCCTCTCATGCTTAGGAGTCTTGTGTCTTCCACCAGCCTTCATGGCTGCTTGTTGGCTTGCAAATAAAATAAAATCTCATATCCTGTTACAGTTTCTGACATGTGCTATAGCAAATGCTCTGTGAACAGTGAGGTTTTTCTAGTCTGGCTGGTGGGAATAAGCATCATTCCTAGTCCTCTATGTGCATAGGTAACTATCACCTCTAATTCTTTTGGGTGGGTCTTTCCCTGGTCTTGGGTATTTTCTCACATGCAAGCATTGATGGGTAGTCACCTAAATTCTTGCAGGAGCCTCTTTGCAAATCTCCTGAGTTCTCTCTCTTCTCTTTGGTACTCTGCCCTGCCAATTCCAGTTGACTTGACTTCCCTGACTCTCAGCTACATCTTTTCAGCTTGGAAAGTTTTCCGGGGTGAGTTTAAATTTCCCCTCCCCATGCCATGGTCTGGGAACTTTCTTGAAGAAGTATGCTGGGGTAAATTATGGGGCTCACCTAGGTTTGGGAAGAATTCTCACTTCTCAGTGATCATTACCTTTCATGATCTGATATCTAGTTCTCGCAAACCACCGCTCCATGTATTTTTGTCCATTGTTCGGTTGTTTCAAACGGGAGGATAAATTTGATTCTAGTTACTCCATCTTGACCAGATACAGAAATCATATGAATTCTTCTAAGTAATCATCTTAAAATTAACTTTCTGTCTCGTTCACATCCAATTTGCTATTTTGGCTATTTTTTTAGATGTATAGTTCTTTTAAGTTTATTTATTTATTTTGAGAGAGACGGAGACAGCGTGAGTGGGGGAGGGGCAGAGAGCAAGGGAGAGAAAGAGAATCCCAAGCAGGCTTTGCACTGTTAGCACAGAGCCTGATGCGGGGTTTGAACCCACGAAATCAAGAGATTAAGACCTGAGCTGAAACCAAGAGTCAGGTGCTTAACTGACTGAGCCAGCCAGGCGCCCCTATAGTTTTCGGTTTTTATATATTACATCTATTGTTCTTGTTTTTAGAACTCACTCTCGTTGATTTTAAATTTGGAGAGTTGTTTGTACAATCCCAATAAATCAGTTATTTTTTCTTTCTTTTTTTTTTTTTACATTTTGTTTCATATTTAATTCTGGAATTAATTTTAGTGTAAGATGTGAGCCTCTAATCTTATTTTTCTCTGTAAATTAATTTTACTGAAATAAGTGTTGCATAATGCCCCTTTTTTATTCATGATACTTCCTGTGTAATATTTTGTTTTTATATATTCTAGAATTTGTTTCATTTACCCTTGTTTTTTCTTTTGATTTGTACATTTTAATTACCATACCCTTGAGGCACCTGGGTGGCTCAGTCGGTTAAGCGTCCAACTTTGGCTCAGGTCATGATCGCATAGTCTGTGACTTCAGGCCCCGTGTTGGGCTCTGTCCTGACAGCTCAGAGCCTGGATCCTGTTTCAGATTCTGTGTCTCCGTCTTTCTCTCTCCTACCCCGCTCATGCTCTCTCTCTTCTCGAAAATAAGTAAACATCAAACAAAAATTGAATTACCATACACTTATAATATTCTAATATCTAAACAGAGAAGCTTCACCTCAAGTCTCGTCTTTTTAAAAAATATTATTCTCATTTACTTATTTTGAATCTTAGAATTATTTTATCAAGACATTACTCTCTGCCTCTTCTCTCCCAAAATTTATTCAAATGGGATTTTGGTTGGCATAAATAAATAACTTCACAACACTTGATCTCTCCTTTAGGAACACAATATATAATCTCAGTTTTTAAAAATTTTCCTTTATATCTCTCATTAAAGTGACACATCAATTAAATTTTGTGATTTCTTTTCCTTTGAGATCACAGTAGGATTTAACATCACTGACAATCTCTTCTTTGGGGGAATTTGTCCCAGCGGTGCTCTTCCTTCTCCTAACTCTCTATCCCCATCCTTCTTTCTTGCGCTTTCCCAAGTAGCAGTGTTGACAGTCACTAAGATATCTTCTCTCTCTTTATGGTCTCCCTTCATAGATTTTTCTCTGTGTAGAGAGCCCCTGAACTATCACTTACCCAGAATGTCTATCCACAGCCTCTGTCCAACCATTTTCGCATTCAGACCTTGACAGATAGCAGCGCCCTCTGCTCCAGATATGCTGTGCAATTACCTTTCCTCTGATCTGTTCCGTGCTCCTCAGTTTAGAGCACTTCAGTGTACTGACATCAGCCAAGCTGGAGCAAGTCACCTGGAAAAAATTATTTTGTTTTCCTCCTATAAATATTGGTGTTTTAACAAGGAATCTTTCTTTTAATTCCTCGGATTCTTCCAAAAATGACTAACCCTCTATGGAACTTTCTAATAGTGCTGTAGGCAGGCAGGGACAGTATGTGGGTGCTGATATTATTTCCATCACACCATTTATTCTAGCTTTGTATCAGTCAGGGCCAATCAGGAGATGAAAATTACTTAGCAACTTAAATAGGAATGTTTAATATAAAGAATGGTTAACTATAACAGAGCATTGGAGTAACAAGGGATTGGCTAGTCAGAAATGAAGGGAATTCTAAGGGGTATAGTAACAGCAGATAAAAGGAACAGAGAATACCCCCAGAGCTGAAATAAAGCACCCAAGGAAAAAGTCCCTCACCAAACTCACATACATAACTGAGGTTCAGATCTTGTTGGAAAGGGCATAGCAGTGGCTCACTGGGGCTGAGCCAGCAACACTTGCTGGAAATTTATCCTCCAGAACTTTCTGGAAATTGCTGCCCTTTAAGGTGCCAGAGAAAATTGTTCATGGGCAGGTGTCCTGCTGGAAGTATTCTGCTATGTGATGCATAAAGGGGTTGGCCGGGGAAAGCTGCTGGCCACTAAGTACTGCTGACCACTGTGCATTGCAGAAACCAGATGCTGGTTTCTGTACAACAGGAGTTTGGGGATAGAAAAGCTAAGGCAGGAGTCTGAACGGAGGATCATACTCGTCCTGGGAAGAGGGCTCCTTCTTCTTACAATGTCATTATAGTGCCCTCTACTGACAACGTCCTACTGGTAGGCAACAGAAAAATATTTAAAGGATCTGCCTGTTTTTTCAGAGAGCAGCCAAAAAGGGTGAATGTGGCACTGAGAGGTAACAAGCTGACAACTGTCATGGGTACGTTTATACAAGGATATAGGTGACTTTAGTCATTTCCACCATACAATGGATATTTTATTTGCAAACCTTTCAATTATCTTAGCTCATTATAAGGGCAGAAATTTGTCATTTTTTAAATTTATGAATTCCAGTGCTTGCCAGAAATTTCCATTGTCTGCTCTCAGTACCTACTTGTTAAATGCACAAGTGCAACAGTATGAATAGGCAGTATTGCTCCGTGGTTGAACAGACCCTGGAGCAGACTACTTAGGTTTAAATGCGATGCTGTCACTTCCTGGCTGCATGACCTTGAGCAATTATTTAATCTTCTCTGTGCCTCAGTTTCCTCATCTTTAAAACAGGAACAATAGTACCTAGCTCACTGGCTTATTGTGAAGATTAAATATGTTAATACAGGAATCTCCCACTTAGTAGTAGTAATCCCTTGCTGAAAATCACATTTCTGCAGGAAAATCTGGAGCCGATTTTGTGTTCCTTTTAAAAAAGAAAAAATTGAATGAATAACCATCAACCAATTCAAGCCCCCAAGCAACTTAAGTTGCAGCTAAACATAGTAAATCCCTATGTATAAATAAACCATCACATTAAGATGTAAAATGCTGACCTTCAGTAATATTGGCAAATGGTACCTGGATGCCACACCGCCTCCTTTGCGCTGTAAGCATCTTTCTCTCTCAGGTTTGCCTCCTTGCCTGCAATTTTCTTCAAGTCTTTCCCAACTTTGTTTTGAAGTCAGTGTAGAACAGTAGGCAAAAACAAGGGTTAAGTATGAAAGTCAGCAGGTCACAGGTGACTGACACTGCATGGCAGATGGACACTGACCAGGATTGGGCAACTTCTCTGCCCCAGCTATATCCCAAGGGGATGTACCTCTGAAGTTGACAGCAACTGCACTTTTCAAAAGATTTATGCTGGAATTTTATCCTTTTCACCAATTGTATTTGGAATGTAACACTTCCTGTGCTGTTAAAAACAAAACAGCGTTTTATTTTAAAACGTATTGAGTTTGGGGTTATGTAAATATAATCCCCCGTCCCCCCATAAACACCAGCTGGGATGTGCGGAAATGAGAAATCTGTACTCCTTTACAGATTTTAAGTATGAAAAACCAAGAAGAGAAGACTTTATTTGGAATGTATCTGGCCTACAGAACGTGATGCCAAGTTTTACTGTCTTAGTCTGACTTATCAACTTTGTCGATAGTTGTATTGTCATTCATTAATTCACCCCCTCCTAAGATGTTTTTTGAGCACCTACTCTGGAGCAGCTTTGCTAGCCTGAGGGATGGAATAGTGAATGAGCTATGGTCCCTACTTTGAAGGAGCCAACAATTTGGGGGGGGTGGGGAACGGCAGGGCAGATTGCAGTAGCTGCCTGGAGGCGCTGCACAGCAGGAAGCAAGGGATCCACACGCCACGTCCGCTCTGCGCGGTCGGAGCCAAAGCTAGGCCCGCAGGAGAGGGCGGCCTGGGCCCCGTGCCACCTCGAACCCAGGGGAAGAATGCTACATTCTATTCGTTTCGCGATTGGAAGCCACGGCGAGGGTTAATCAGAGGGAGATATTGTGTGATTAAGTTTTTGAGACAGATCCGGTGTGTTGCGCTATGAGTCTCTGGCGGTGGTGCCTGGGGAGAGGGGAGGATACAGATATTCTAATCGGCACCGCCGAGCACGCTTTTCTCGCTTCCCAGCTGTGGGCGCGGTCAGTAGGCCCGGAAGGGGCACTGGAGGAACCTCCTAAACCAACTTTCAATAAAGCGGCACAGAAGGGAAGCGGCGTAGGGAGGAAATCAAAGTGAACCGCTCCTGGTTGCGGCAGCGGTCCAGGGCAAGGGCGAGCTGGCCGAGGAGTCGGCTGAGAACGTACAGTCACCGATGGTTTTTCTCCCAGGAGCGGACCTCACCTGGACACTCACCAATTCACAGTCCGAGGCCCCAGTCCCGGAACTCCGGGCTAGACGGCCCCGCCCCGGAACCTTGTGTTCCCGGAACTAAATGCGGAAGTTCTTTTTGTTACTACCGGTCGCAATTCTCATGGGTCGCTTCCGGTGAGGAAAGATGGCCGCGGCCGCTCGGGACTCACGTGTGGGTGCGGGGAAAAGGCTGAAAAATTCACTGAGGAAGAAAAAGAAGATGAAAATGGTAGCCCGGGCAGTGGCTTCGGAGCTGGAAGAAGAGGGCAAAGACGCTGCCGACAGTGGAGGTAACGTACTAGGGTTGAGCTTTGGCTGCTGAAAAAGAAGGCCCGGTTGAACTTGTGGCAAGGAGGGGATGCGAGTGGCTTTGCCGCTAGTTTTATCTCCGCGTGGCCTCGAAGGGGCGATTTGGGCCCAGTGAGAAGACGAGGAAGCGGTGTTCAGGGGGCAGACGCTTTGAAACTCCATATTCTTTTACTACACATTTCCATTGTCACTGTTATTAATGAAAACGGATGAAACTAGTGCTGACAGAAGCAAAAAGGTTACAGAGACGGAAGGCAAAAGGAAGGGGGGCCATTTGAAATTACGAGTGGGATAGGTTTCGTAGGGAAGGAGCAAAAGGCCAAAAGAGGTTAGAGGGAGGTAGGTGGTATACTTGACTTTTCTTGTGTGGTAGTTGCGTGACTCGGGAGTTAGAGACCTGATAGCGATGAAGGAAACGAGTACGTGGTTGAAGTAGAATGAAAGTATCAGTTGAACTCTCAGAAACGCTTGCTATTGAAAGGAAGGAAAGATACTCTGAGGCCTTCAGCCCTGATGTGACCGTGCTGCACTTCTTTACCTTCGTCCTTGGCATTAACTTCTTAGGTTACAAGAACTTACAGACAGCCCCTGGCCTTCTGCGGTCCAGTTATTGCTCCTTTGTACTAGCTAGAGCTTTGCAATAGCCAGAGTTACTCTTTTACAATGTACAGGTCATGGGAGTTATGTGCTCAAGATGGTCCAGTGGCTCCCCATCTCAGAATAACATCCAGAATCCTTAGATTGTATGGTGACCTTCAGGCCATCTTCTCTCCTAATTTCCTACTCTGCCCCCCACTAACTACTAACTGTAATCTAGCCTCATTGATATCCTTGTGATTTAACACATCAGACAGGCTCCCACACCAGGGTTTCAGCGTTCCCTGGGGCTTCACTGCCTAGAGTATTTTTCAAATGCTTGGGTGTTTCTCCCTCACTTCCTTCCATCTCTGATTCAGTGTTTTATCCGCAAGACTTGTCCCTGATCACCCTCCGCAACGTACTGCCACTGCTCTTCCTTCATCTTGCCTCCCTGCCTTCATTTTTTGACTTCTCAGGCTTTCTTTTTCTGTCTTTCCCCAATCATCTGACATATTGTGTAATTGCTCTGCATCTCTCCCAGCTGGAATGTACGTTCCCTAAGAATAGAGATTGCTGTTTCCTAGTTCGTAAAACAGTGCCTGCTGCATACTGGATTTTTCACAGAAATTTAAGTACATGAATGGATAAACCTGGACTTCCCAAGACCAAGAAGAAGAAACTGCCATTTACTACTGCAGTCTCTAGGTAATTACACTCCTCATCCCCTTTCAAAGGAGTTGAGGAAAACGGTCCATTTGTTGAGCAGGAATTAGAAGTTGTGGTTCTGATATTTCTTGTACTCAACAGTCTAGTTCATGTGGGGTTGTCAGAGAAAGAAATCCTGCATTTGAAGCAGAATGTCAGTACTGCTGACAAATTTGGGTGTCAATCAGATTTGCTCAAGTACTGAATAATTCCAAGTTAGAGCTGTTCTGACTTCTCAGTGCAGTATTGTCAATGCTGATTAGGTCCTGAGGTTCTCTCACTACTGTAGATCCATTACATTGTGGATTAAGAAAGGTCTGGGGTAATGTGGAAACCTAATTATCTAATGTAGTTGGATGACTTCATGTTGAGGATACAAAAGATGAATAAACTTCTGCTCTAGAATTATAGTCTTAGGGAAGATAGATATTAAACACAGGACTGCAATATGTTTTGAGTATTATTAAAAAAAGTAGTTGTTACAATCACAGTCCAATTAAAATGGTATAAGGATGGAAACAGAAACCCATATCCTGTAGAACCCAGCTTAGGCATTGCTTTCTGTCTTACACGTATTGCTCAGAGTATACTCTGTTTTTATTTTAACATGTCTTTGTCCTTATAGATACAGGTTTCCCAAATGCTGGAACTATGTCCTATTTATTTTCATAGGGCCTTCCTTGCATATTTTAGTATTAGGTAGATTTTCTTGTTGAATAAATGGATAAGGTGGCATTTCATCTAGGCCTTAGAAGGATGAATAATTTCCTAAGTCTGGGGGTGGAGATGACGGTTTCCTCAGGCCTACAGGAAAAAGCAAGTACGATGGCACACAGTCTCTTAAAATGCGTGGGCTAGTTAGGACACAATGAATTGTCTGCTATGGCTGTAGCTATTCAAAGAAGTTAAAACAAGTGAAACTGGGAACAGGGGGTGAAGCCAGATTGTAAAGAGCCTTGTGTGTCATATGAAGGAGATTGGACTCTCCATTTGTAGGGAGTAGGGAGCTATTGAGAACTTTTAAGGCAGAGGATGACACATGTTTATAAATACCACTGCCGGCTCTATGGTGACTGACATGGAGTGCCAGAACCATTGATTGGCAGTTGCAAACCTGTGTCAGGGCTTGCACTAGGACAGGACTCTGAAGAGAGAGAAGGGACCCACTTGAAATGTTTTTCAGAAGGAAAACATTCAGTTTTCCAAATAACCAACTTACCAAAAAACTCGTAGCACCATAAATTTGTGGTGTACTCTACTGGTAGAGCAATTACATAATAACAGCTATATTTTTTGAGCATTTCTATGTACCGTTCTATGCTCCTCATAGGTGCATCAGTGCAGTTAATTCTGACAACAGCCCTATGAAATAGATATTATTTTTACTTTACTTATGGGAAACTGAGACCCCAGAGAAGTTATAATCTGCTTATCCCAATACATAAGCTGATCATCGGGTTGATAAATGACAGCCATTATTGAAGTTTGGCTTTAGTGTCTACACTCTTGACCCTTCTTTTCTTTTCTCTTCTTTTCTCTTCACTTTCTGCTCTGTACCCTGTAAGTTTTGACTTCATTGTCTCCATCAGGATTTCCTTCAGGATTTAGACTGTACCTCTGCAACAGAGGTAAATTATGAAAAGCCTTTTATTTAATAATGCATTGAGTAATGTAGGTCCATTGGTTATAAGATGGCACGTCCTCCCTTTGTCTAATTCAGAATTTGTTATTTAATATAAGGATTCGCTGTTTTCCTCTCATGAAATCAGTTGTTTCTGGAAAGGTGACCCATCTTTTGTAGTTCGGTTATTTATGTACGTGTGGCCTTAGCAGAACTAGTAAGATTTCAAAAAATTTCAGCTAATGGACGCTGAGAAACTTTAAAGGCAGAAGATTGAATTTGGCTTCAGACACATCAATGAATCAGTGTGCAAATTATAGGCTTATTAAAGTGAAGTGTACCGACTCATTTTATCAGGAAACTGAATCAGAGGCTTCTCTTTGAACTTTAATTGGATCCTAAAAATTGATAAAGATGTGCCTTATCATGAATATTTGAAAGCAAGCAAATTCATTTAGCAAGATGCTACTTAAATTTCGTAGAAAACACACAGGTATAACCCATGCATTGTTTGAACTTTTCCCTCTGGCTTTAATTTGTTTTGACACATTATGTAAGAAACATAAAAGTGTATATACCAGTGTAAAACTCTTAAGTATTGTTGTGAGACTTTGCAGAAGTTTCCTGGTTCTGATAAGAGAGTTTGTCAGCTTTGGTAACAGCAGTATCAGAATTTGGCATAGAACTGGATACATGATATAGTACTTAATATCCATTTAGTTAGTCACTGAATAAATTGGAAGTGTCACTTACTGTGATTTTTTACACTTTTCTCTTGTAGTAGGTTTTGTTGAGGGTAAAATTAACAAAGTGTATATAATGTAAACTTACCTGATAGCAAAATGATTCAGACTGAATTTTAGTAAATTGTAATACTTTTCAGTAAGGTTTGGAATTTGATCATAGTAGTATCACAAGTGATTACAAATCAGAGCTATGTGGGAGGTAAAATATCAAGCATTATAAAGGGGATGATGACACCTGTATCTGAGTTAACCTTAAACTGCTCAAATTTATTGAACCTTCTTGCAGGTTCTGATACAGTGTATAGTTGGCTCTTAAGTTTGTATTCTTAAAACACACACAGGCACACATAGCCTCCCTAGTTAGTAAAACAAGTCAGGTGAAGACGTAAAAACAATGGTTGATGATATCAGGTATCATGCAGGGGAGGTTGATAACCTCCACCTCTGTGTTATCCTGGAACTACTCAGATTTATTGAATTGATGCAGTGTTGGAGGTTTAGACACAATGCTAACTTTTTTCTTAAGCTTGTAGTCTGAAAAAAAAGATTCTGTAGTCAGTAAATTAACCCAGGTGAAAAAAGCCTCGGTCATTATCCAGCGCAATGATGCAATCAACCCCTCCCTCATAGCATGGGCTCATGTGACTGTAACCTGGTAGAGAAGAATGGTAATTTCATGTTTTCTAAATTGTTTTGGTCACATATGTGAAAAATGGCCATATACGTCTCACACAAGACTTGATAACAATCCAGTTTAGAAGGTCCTAAGAGCTATCGCCTCATTTTTGATAAACTATAAAGCTGTATTTTAGATATAATAACCTAGCAGATAAATGTGCTTTTCATCAAACTGTAGCTTATAGCTTCCTTCATCATGTAAGTTACTTAAAAATAGCAAAGGAACACGTCTAAGAAATGAAATATATCGTAGTCCTACTTGAGTAGTTTAGCAATTTATAGGACAGACTCAGGAAACAAACTACCTCCAGGCCCTATGCTTTGGCTTGCCTAGATAGCAAATCTTTTAATTTGTCTTATAGTAGAACTTTAATTTTAATTTTGGTTATTTTTATGGAAAGCTGGGATGACTTCATTTTTTTCAAAGATAAGTGCTTTAAAATTTTTTAAAACATCAATTTTGAATATTCTAAATTCAGTAGTAATTGGCAGGAAAGATCATGTGGCTTGAGCAGAACAAATGATTTACGACTAGAACGGGGAGCAGTAGTTTCAAAACTCTTGATAACTAGGGCAATGTGCATTCTTAGGCAGACTCAGAATGGGGATGAGGAAGGGACTCTTCTGGTTACTGAGGCTTAGAAAAAAATTTTTTTAGTGTTTAGTTATTTATTTTGAGAGAGAGGGAGAGGGAGAGCGTGAGCATGAGCATGAGCATGTGAGGTGGGGAGGATCAAAGAGAAAGGGAGAGAGAGAGAATCCCAAGCCGGCAGAGCCCAGCAAGGGGCTTAATCTCAAGACTGCAAGGTCACGATCTGAGCTGAGATCAAGAATCAGATGCTTAACCAGTTTGGCCACCCAGGTGCCCCTAGAAATTTCTTTTTAATTCAAGCTTTCTTAAATTATTTAATGAATATTTTCTGTTTTAGCTCAGTACAGATTAGTCTGAGTTGAATCTTTAATTCAAAGCTTTCTAGGGCCTCAGGAATCAAACAGTTGTATTTCTCTGTCCCGTTAACTTTGTAACTTTGGACAGATTTTTAACTTTTCTAAGCTTTGGAATCATCCCCTGTGTAAATAGAAGAATAAGAGCAACTCATAGAGTGTTTTGAAGATGAAATGGTAATCATAAAAAGTGTTTATTTAAATAGTATCTTGCTCCATCCGGATGCCTGGGTGGCTCAGTTGGTTGCTTAAGCATCGAACTTTTGGCTTTGGCCCAGGTCATGATCTCAGTTTGTGAGATCAAGCCCCACATCAGGCTCTGTGCTGACATCAGAGTCTGCTTGGATTCTCTGTCTGTCTGTCTGTCTCTCTCTCTCTCTCTGTCCCTTCCTGGTGCGTGCTCTCTCTCTCTCTCAAATACACTTTAAAAACAATAAAAATAGTGTCTTGCTCTAAATACATGTTAGCTAGTTAGAATTGTCAGTATTTTAGAGTACTTTGAAAAGTTGTGGCACATGGTGCACCCGGCTGGCTCAGTTGGTAAAGCATCCAGCTCTTGACCGTGGGGCCGTTGGTTCAAGCCCCACTTTGGGTGTAGAGCTTACTTTAAAAAAAAAAAAAAAAGTCATGGGACAGTGACGTTGATCACTTCTAAAATAAAGTCAAAATTAGTCTTCACTTGATAATTCCCTGGCACGTGCCTTATAGGCTGTAACTGAGACAGTAGATAGAATTGTAATGGAAGCAAAATTTGTTTTACCCTCTGTTTTTTGGCATCCTTTTCTTTTTTTAATTTTTTAAAATGTTTGTTTATTTTTGAGAGAGAGAGAGAGAGACAGAGACAGACAAAGCATGAGCGGAGAGGGGTAGAGAGAGAGGGAGACACAGAATCTGAAGCAGGCCTCAGGCTCTGAGCTGTCAGCACAGAGCCCTACGCAGGGCTTGAACCCACCAACTGCAAGATCATGACCTGAGCCCGAGTCTGTCACTCAACTGGCTGAGCCACCCAGGCGCCCCTTTTGGCATCCTTAAAGCTTTTCCTATCTCTCATCTCTGGTCTGTCTTCCAGGTTTTCAGTGTCCTTGTTTGCCTGGTTACTCTCTGTTATTTATTTCATGTTGACTACCAGATCTGTAGGAAGTGCTTTTCATGTGTTATCTCATTTAATCAACATAACAAATCAATGAGGTAAATCCTGTTTTCATGCCTGTTTTGCTACAAAGAAGCTGAGACAAAGAGGAGACAATACTGTTGGGAAGTAATGGAATCAGGACTTAATGCCAAGTCTGTCTGATTTTATAACCTGAGCTTGTCATCCTTGAGCTGTATAACTAACTGGTCGTCCAAAGATTCCCATTCAACTCTTCACATGTCTTGTAGATTCCAGCTACCAGAGGTGTTCCTTGCTTGTTCATTTCTGCTTCTCCACAACCACATTAAAATTCTTATCATGTGTGTCTGATGTGTGTGGTATGTAATCAACACTTAAATGTTTACTATGGGCTAGGCACTCTCTTAAGGACTTTATATATATTAACTCTTAATTGTCATAAACGGTATCAGATACTGAAGTAGATACTATTTTTATTGCCATTTTTACAAGTGAGGACACTAAGGCAGAGAACTTAATAACCGTCAGAAAAGTCACATAGATTTATATCTGGAGTTGAGGTTGAATTCAGGCAGCCAGACTTCTGTTTTCATACTTTTAACTACCACTAGCTGATGTCTACCAAGTTTTTATGAGGGATTCTGTTTGATTTAGAGTAAATTCTAAAGGTGTGAAGTAAGTTAAATGTTAACCAATAGCCTTAATGCTCCCAGATGGTATTTGTATTTTAAAAGAACAACCTTCTTAATCCAATAGAGAAACTGTTTAAAAATAAAGTCCTAAGGTAAGTACCAAAAGGAAAAAAACACAAGAAATTTGGCCTCTTACTGGAACACACGTATAGTGCTGTAATTTTAAACTGCTTGGTTTTAATTTGGGGGTTAATGTGCATATTTTATTTCTTGGATCGTAAATCAGACCAGCTTTTTTATAAACCAGCCAGCTTTTTATACTCAGTCCTTACTTTCCAGTTCCCAGATCCGGTTTCAGCTGGTCTGAACTTGTTGTCATTTCATAAACATTTCACCTTTAACATTCCCATGCTTTTGGACGTGCTGGTTTATGCTGCCTGGAATGCCTATAATAATGATGATCATAATAATTTTAATTTTTATACAGGGCATTGATTCAGATCTAGGACGTTTTTGGTTCTAGATTTTAGTGATCATGCCCCCTGCCTCTACTTCCTTGGCCTCCTCCCTTCTCTTGTCATTGAAACCCTTGCTTAACCTAAGAAGTAACTTTAATATCCTTTGTTAAAGATATCCCCAGTCACCCTTTCCTCATTACCTTTTCTTTTCCAAAAGAGCACTTACGAATTTTACAAATTGTAAAACCAAATTTTGCAGTTGGTTAATGGATTTATCGACCCTACTAAAACATGTGACTTCTTCAAGGAGAGAAACCTACATCTAGACTTTTCACTTTCCCTTTCCTTCCCCATCATTCATGAATGCCCAATAAATATTGAAGGACTGAGTCTTCTTAAAACTTTATCCCATTTCCAAAGGCTAAAGAAAGTAGCTCCCTAAATCTGGGATCAGAGACAGATGGTAAATTTGAAAGGGAGCTGGAAGTTTGGGGAGAAGGCAGCAGGAGATGGAAATGCCCATGCCTACCACAGTACCGCGGAGCTCTAACCCTGGCCTGCCAGTATGGTAGGTAGTAACCGCTAGCCACAAGTGGCTTTTTAAATGTAAAGGGATTAAAAATTCAGTTTCTCAGGGGTCCTGGCCTCATTGGAAGCACTTCAGTAGATTCTAATACCTGGTGGTTAGTGGGCAGCTCCGATAGAATATTTCCATGAATGCAGAAAGTTACATTGGAACCTTTAGTTATTACTTCCAGTAAGCATTCTTTGTAGCCCTTCCTTAATTTCCAGATTTTAAAAATAGGATGTAAACTTAGAGTTAATGTTTAAGGTAACACACAAGACTTCAAAGGAGGTTTTACTTATATGGTGCTGTGGATATATTCACTTAACTTCTGTTGTTAAAGATCAGTTAGTAGTGGGGCGCCTGGGTGGCGCAGTCGGTTAAGCGTCCGACTTCAGCCAGGTCACGATCTCGCGGTCCGTGAGTTCGAGCCCCGCGTCGGGCTCTGGGCTGTTGGCTCAGAGCCTGGAGCCTGTTTCCGATTCTGTGTCTCCCTCTCTCTCTGCCCCTCCCCCGTTCATGCTCTGTCTCTCTCTGTCCCAAAAATAAATAAACGTTGAAAAAAAAAATTTATAAAAAAAAAAAAGATCAGTTAGTAGAAAATTCAAAAAAAATCTCATTTTCATAGTGTACAGTGAAATTTTAAGAACCAGTTCTACTTTCTGATTTGCTTTATCTTCGGTATCCTTGAAGTAAATCCTGTTTTTTAGTATGCTGGAGGACCTCATTACATTGGCATTTTTTTATTTATATAAAACCTGATCATTTCCATTTTTGCAGTGAATGCCTGACACCTCTCAGTTAGAACTTCTTTTTAAAGATCAAAATTTATGAATCATGTGGATATTTTGGGATTTTTTAATTGGTTTATATGGGTTGTATAAAATGGTGTTATAAAACTTTTCATGGATTTATTGTGTGCCTAGAATATGCATATTGCGATAGTCTGAGTAAGAAACGTCAAGAAAAATAACTAAAGTTTAGAAATAGAGAATTGGAGTAGCTTATTACAGTCGTAAAGTCTTTTGGCTGCCTTTACAGTGCAACTGAAAACGTGAAATTTGTTGCAGTTTGTGTGTGAATTCATCAGGACAAAACACTAGATGTCAGTATTGTAGTTTTGACATTTTACCAGGAGCTGGTAGACTTCTGTTTTTAATCACCCAGCTCTTCTTCATCAACACAAACTTTTAAGCTGTTATGCCTCTTTACATTTAGACTCATTTCTTACTAGGAGAAGCACTTGTCACAGAATTGTTTATTTTGCTTTTAATATCGGTGCAGTGCTACTAACTCAGGAATAAAACATGTATATATTTTTTCGTCCAATTACATTCTCTAAACTTTGTTTCTCAGTGTACTTTCCAGGGAACACTGGTCCTAGGAGATGCTTCTCAGGGAAAAACTGTGTGACTCTGAAATCTGGTATATAGTAGACAGTCAGACTCATTGAATTGAATGATGGTGCTAAAAGCTTTTGTTTGGCAAAATCTAAGTACTTTTTAAAATGTTTTATAAATAATAAAGTTCTTAAATCACCTGTATTTGCTTGTCAAAGATTACAGTCACACTTTCTTAGATTTTGTGCATTAACCCAGCATGCAGGATACAGAGAAAGCTTCAGATTAAATATGTGGCAAATAGTTTCTACTTAAAATTTTTCTTCCCTTTATAAAGAAATGTGCAGAATGTCCTGACTCCTTATTTCAGCTCAGGCCGTGATCTCAAAGTTGTGTGGGGCTCCTCACTGGGCTCTGTGCCTGCTTAAGACTCTCTCTGTCTCTCTCTCTCTCTGTCTCTCCCCCCCCCCCCCCCCCCCCTTGTGTGTTCCCCCCCCGTCCTCACTCTCTCTCACCAAAAAAAAAAAAAAAAAAGGAAAAGAAATGTGCAGCATAGCATAGTAGGGCAGTAGAACTATTAGCAATTTCTCCCATTATCTCATTTACTTTTTGATAACATTGACACACTTATCACGCTTTGAAGATACTTTATTTTTGCTTATGTGCTTGAGGTTCATTTTTTTCTATATGTGTAAAATGTTTCATATGTTTTTATTTTCCGTTTCCTAATGTTAGAAATTTTCATCTGAAATGTATTAAATAATTTGGTTTTACATCTTTTTCATTTCATAAATTCCCAATACTTAAATAAAGGTATTAATAGCAGAATTGCAGGTATTACAATGACTAGCAAAGTCGGATCTTTCTGGCACATCTCTCTTAATTCATGACCTACAGGGGAGATAGTAGAGAGGATCACCCAGAAGTTAACAGCTGACTGTACATTCAGCTCCTTTTATTTTTGTCATGACAATAAGCTGAATTAAGGGAAAAAAAGAAAGGATATTTAAAACAATATGCACATTAATTGAAATTACTTAGGGAAGGGGGGAGTTGAGTTGAGGGGCAGGCAGGTTATTTTGAAGTAAGAACAAAAAACAATGAGACTTCTCAGAGGTAGGAGCAGACGTCCTGGTTATGATGCTTCGCTCTGATGCGGGGAGATAGATCCAGCACAGACTCCCCAGAACGCGGTGCTTTTTTAGCTCCTCTTCTGCTTATGAAGAAATACTCCAAGTTACTAAGCTGTTGGATGATTGTCTCCTTTGAAGGATTTCCTAATAAGCTCCATAGGCTTCTGAAGAACAAAACAGAAGCTGTCCAGAAGGCTGTGGCTCTTGTCAATGTAGGCATACCATGCTGGTGGTCCTGTTGGTCAAGTGCATTGAGCTCCGGAAGTTGAGAAAGCATGCAAAACTTAAAGTTCAAGAGCTTCTCAGCAAGTTGATTTTTAGGCAAGGCCACTGATTAGACTCTTCTTTCTGCCGACCTTCTGACCCCAGCTATTTGAGTCTTAAAAGATGAACAAGCTGGCAGGAGTGCCTGGGTGGCTCAGTCAGTTAAGCGTCTGACTTCCCCTCAAGTCGTGATCTCATGGTTTGTGAGTTCGAGCCCCACATGGGGCTCTGTGCTGTTAGCATGGAGCCTGCTTAGGATCCTCTGTCCCCACTTCTCTCTTTCCCTCTCCCACTTGCATTCCCTTTTTCTCTCTCTCAAAAATAAATAAACATTAAAAAAAAAAACCCATGATGGACAGGTGGCAAATAACCCATCTGTACTTTGCGTGGAGATTGTGCACGATAAAATTCCAGCAGTCCACTTTCATAGCCGCGGCTCAGAACTTGATGTTGTCATTCAGTTGCCATTTAATCTTCAGTATCTTCGGTGGATGTTACTTTATTAGATTATTTTTCAGAAATGTTAAAACACCTAACTTTATAATGTTATGTGCAAATTCTATAAAAGAAGACTGTGTTTTTATGTTTGTTTTATAGATTTTCACACACACAAATAGAGAATTTTAAATCTCTGGGTCAAATCTCCAGAGAGGTTATTCTGACTTCCTGTACCATGGAGACATTATACCATTTTCTTGATGATTAAACTTGTTTGTTAATCGTTTTAAAAATATAATCTTCATTAGTCTCTTTGAGTAGTTTAATGACACAATTAAGGCCCATGGACTTGAACGCACCCTGCACTGCCCCCATGTCAGTACCTGCTGCTACCTTGATGGCTGAGAGGTGGTGTGGGCTGTCGGATTTGTTTCTCCTACCTGGGTCCTGGGTGCTGAGGCCCAGCATGACTGGGCCAGGTCTTTGGAGCCTGATGACTGCAGGGTGGAGGGTCCTTTTGCCCTCTGCTGGCATTGAGCTGCGGGACTTGAAAAGCCCCCTCTTGCAGGAACAGAGGCAGATGGAGGACTGTCAGCTTTAGAAAGGCCCTGGGGGTCGGCATGGCCTTGGCAGCCTCTTCCTCAGGTGTTAGAGTTAACTTGTTTCTACTCTTAGGTTCTGTAAGAAGCTGTGGGCCAGAAAAGGATCACTTTTCTTCTGATGATGAAGCAGCGGAAGCTGATAATGAAGATGAAGTTGAACCCAACGGCAATGAAAATGGAAATGCACCCGAAGCTAGTGTTGGAACTAATGTGGGCTGGGCGGATGCCATGGCCAAAATTCTTAACAAAAAAACTCCTAAAAGCAAACCCACGATTCTGGTCAAAAACAGAGAGCTGGAAAGGGAAAAAGAAAAGTTAAAACAAGAGAGACTGGAGAAAAGAAAACAGGTGTGTCTTACTGGCTGTTTTGTAGATCAGACTGTTTGCCTCGTCTGGTTACTATCTGCACCGAATCCTTCCTGGCGGTGTTGGTCCAGTTCCCATTCTGGCTGTTAACTGGCTTCTGACACAGGGGTGAATAACCACAGTTTTGTTCAGAAACCTCATCTAAATTACTCCGTTGAGCACATTCACTTTTTAAGCATCTAAGCAAAGAAATAGAAATTAAACTCCCAAGAAATTTATCCTTTTAAAAGCAAGTAAGTTATACATGTGGCAGTGACTCCTAGGGCTAAGTATTTCATTCAGTTTTGCTGTTTGTATCATCATCATTAGGTTCTGAACCAATATAATCCTGTTAGTTACTTTTTGCTAAAAACCTATTTTGTAATATAAATCTATGAAGATGTCATCCTCAGGGATTGGTTGCAGTTCTGCAAACGGACTATTTCAGTGCTAGATAAACTTGAATTCATTATAACTTTGGTTAAAGCACTAATGATAGAAGTTAGACTCACACTGTCTGCTGATTAGAGGGCAGAAGTTGGACTTCAGTTTGCCATTGTATATTATAAAAATAAAGAAACAAGATTTTTAAATCTCTTGTACTTGATGATGTATTTTTATGTCTAAAATACTTTTTAATGAAAGAAAAATAACTTTCTATAATCTTACTGACAATGTAAAAGTACTGATTTCCAAGAGGTACTTCCTAGGTTAAAAAAAAGAAAAATACATTTGAATTGGCATATATTTCCTTTTAAGTTCATCATCCCCCTTCCCTTGTTTCAAGGGAATTGTTTTCTTTGTTTCTAATGCTAGTTACTCTGTGCAGAAGGCTATATGGAGATGAGCTTTCTCAAGTGTTGCGTTTAGAAACAGTTATTAATTCAGTATTCTCATTTTACTTTAAGATAAATTTTATCTCTAAATCTTACTAATAGCTTTTCAACTGAAAAGTTGAATCTTTATTTTCTGACAAAAGCTGGAGGAAGCTTTAAAAATAAGATCCTTAATTACTTCTAGCCCCAGTGTTCTAGTGAAGGTAAGAACATTTTGAAGCCAAGAGAAATGGGTCTCTTCACTCTGCTCCAAGACAGTGCTTTGTAAGCTAGAGATGATACTGTTCGCATAACGTATGAAAACATTGGGGCGCCTGGGTGGCTCAGTTGGTTAAGCATCCAACTTCGGCTCAGGTTATGATCTCACGGTTCGTGGTTCTAGCCTTGCGTCAGGCTCTGTGCTGACAGCTCAGAGCCTGGAGCCTTCTTCGGATTCTGTGTCTCCCTCTCTCTCTGCCCCGGCCCTGCTCACACTCTGTCTCTGTCTCTCAAAAAAAGTGAATAAACGCTAAAAAATATACATTTGCAAAGGGGGAAAAAAAAAAGAAAACACACCTATTGATACCAGAAACAGGACACAATAGATACAAACACTCTTATATATTTCTGAGTAGAGTCTATGCAAATCACATTGTTTTTTACTGGTAAATATTGTCAGTTTCTGGAATATCAAGTACTTATTTCTAATCATAAGTATAAAAATATACTTCAAAATTTTTAAAAAGTATTTGGGGATTATGCATGCCTTGGGTACTACAGATAATTAAGACTCAGCTGTTTTAAACTTACAAGTAAGATTTTTAAATTTCTGGCATAATCTACTGAATTTCATGACAGTTAAACTAAGTTATCTGATCTGGGGAGGAATCTATTCCCTTAGAAAGGAATCTGGCTAATCTTTTATAGCGAGAGCAGGAATTTGATTTTACTGTGATTAGACGTTTTCATTAATACAAAATGAGACATTACACAGATGGAGAAAAGGAACAGATAAAAGGAGATTTTTTCCTACTGGTTCTAATTATGCCTTTGATGCTCACCAGCTTCTTGGGGATGAGCTCATCGTATTTGGTGTATTTGATGTATTTGATATTAGGTGATACGTTGGCCTGAGACGATAGTATATGCCAATGGAGTGTGCTGATGTGTCACGTCAGGTGCCTGGGACCAGAGTACTAATGGATATGATGCTCTGCTTTTAAAAGCTGATACAAATTCTTAACAATTCTGACTACTGAGAAAGACAGTTTCTGAAAAATAATGTTTAAACTTGTGGTTACCAAAGACGGTAGTTTGGGGTCTGCCTGATGCTTAACCTCCGATGATCTGGTGGTGGCAGGTCAGGTAGGTGGCTCTCTCACACCCACCTTGTCCTGCCTGGCTCAGTCAGGCCCCTGCTCTGGCAGCTCTCCAGGCCCCTGCTGTCAGAGAGCCTGACGGAAACTCACTTTGTGCTTCTCACATGACATGCTGAGTGCTAACCACAGGCCCCCTGAGCTGAACCCCCCAAATGTGGGTTTTTTCAGTCCTTGTGACAAACTAAGCCAGAATGATTTATTACCTTTGTCCTTTCACAGAGTATCATATCAAAGTATGCTGCACTTTCAAAAATGCCTAATATTCTTTCACATAACAATATTTATAACACAGCTCGATAAGAAGCGGGAATGGGAAATGATGTGCAGAGTAAAGCCAGATGTTGTCAAAGACAAAGAAACAGAGAGAAATCTTCAGAGAATTGCAACAAGGTAAGACTGTTCTTGCCCTTTAAAAAATAAGTATACTAAAGCTTTGATAGTGATCCATTTCTGACTAGACCTGATTCTTAAGCTCTGCCTTCTCAGAGCCATGTGATTTATATCAGAACCTGCCTACTTAATACTGAATTCAGCCAAAGGTTTTGCAGGTCTCGTGAGGCAAGAATACCATGTCTTCAGTGTATATTTGGTTTGAACCAATTTGAGATCATCTTGTTTTTATAGTCACGAGAACAGTGTAATTAGACATGCATTTCTCTTACGACGATTGTCGGAATTTATGGCACTAGATGACTGTTTTTGTTATCTTGCATTGTACTTGAGGCATAAGGAATTCTGCATTATAGCAGCTTTATGCAGGCCTTTCACTCTGCATTTTTTATCATTGGCACCAAATGTTTACTTGATGCCCTCTGTGTCCAAAGATAAATAGAACCTGGTGGCTGCTGGGTGGTCCTTGCCTACTCACCTGTAGGAATTCTAGTCTCTTTGAGACCAGAGGTATATCCTGTGTGTTGGGAACATACAGCAGCAGATTGTCAGGGCAGTGGGGAAGACTTCACAGAGGAGAGAACATTTGAGCTGCTACTTGAAGAATATAGCAATTATATGTAACGGAATTACTTTTAATTTTCTAGTTACCTACATTATTTGGGTCATTTTTTAAATCCATCTGACTGTTCTACAGTGAGATAAGAGTTTGAACAGTAGAGCCAGACTGCTGGGTTCAGATCCCAGTGCCGACTTAATCATCTGTGTGTCCTTGTGCGTGCTACCTAATTTTTCTCCATCTCAGTTTATTTACTTGTAAAAACAGTAGAATATTGTGTCCACCCTGCAGGATTTCTCTGAGAATTAAATAAATTAAAAACATAAAAAGAATTTAGAAAAGTGTATGGTTGGTGCACAAGAATAAGTACCTCCTTAAATTTTATACCTTAGGTACCTCACTTTCCTCACTTTGGTCCCAGCCCTGCTTGGAAGGCTACGGATTTTTATCCTCCTTATAAGCTAATAAGCTAGCCTGTTAGTTTCCTGGATACTGGCAGAAGACAGGAGACTTTGGGTCAGAGACAAAGGACTGTTGGCAAAGCAGTAGCCAGAGCGTCACGTTCCCACTGGTTACCATTGTCCCTCAGGGGCAACACAGGTGCCCTGTATGGATGCTTGAGTGTGCGATGGGTTGTGTTACAGGAGAACACTGTTCTTGGGAATCTGTTGCTTTTATGGTGAATGGTAACAAGCCTGCTCTTTGTCTTGGGGAGATGTTACCTCTTCCCTCAAGGTTGCATACCGTAAACTAACTCTCAGAAGTGACCTGTGTAAGGAACAGTCAGGGCCTTGCATCCTTGAAAAACTTAGCAAGAATGTACAGAGATGCTCAGGGTCCATGGCAGAGTACCTCTCCCAGTGATAGAATTTTAGAGCTGGAAAGGATGTTAATAGTTTAAATCAGTGTTGTCCACTAGAAATATAATGTGAGCCACATATATATTTTAAAATTATTTGGTAGCCACATTGAAAACAGTTAAAAAAGAGAGAGGGGTGAAATTAACTTGAGTAATGTATTTTATTTAACCCATTATATCCAAGTCATTTTTATTTTATCATATAGTCAGTATAAGACAATTATTAATGAGATTTTAAAATCCTCTTTTTTCATACTAAGTCTTCAGAATTGAGTGTGTATCGTAAACCTGGAGTATATTGCAATTTGGACTAGCCAGTTCTATTTCATGGCTCACTAGCTCTGTGTGGCTCGTGGCTACTGTAATGGACACTGCAGGTCCTAACCTTCAGAATTCATCTTGGAATGAACTTAACTACAGAACAAAGTTTTTTGAATAAGTATTTCTTAAAACTGGATTTTAAAATTAGTTTTATATTAGAAGAATTGCAGATAATATAACTGAATATTTTTTAAGCTACTTGAGTATAATTTTTCCCATTTATATAAGAAATTGAGATCTAGAAAACCTTCTAGATGTTACAGTCAGATGGTTAGACAGCTAACTGTGAAGGCTGCTCTCTTTCCAGCACATTATGATGCCTTCAGTTATTGTAGAATTCTATTTTGAGAAATAAATGTTTTGTTAAAAGTAATTTTTAGTTCTAATTGCACAGAAGTTGATTTAGAGAGATGAAAGCTGAAAAGAAAAAATCACCTATAAATTCACGTATATTTATTCTCTGTTCAGAAATTTATATTCCTTCGTTGAAATGTATGTTCATTTTTCAGATTCAGCTGTTTTCATCTGAGTGCCTATTAAATGCCTGCCTCTTTCCTAAGTGGTAAAAATACATTGTTTTCATCCTCCATGTTTGTACTCTAGTGTAATTGTATTTAATGTTGTTCTGGTCATTTTCTGTTCTATAGGGGTGTGGTACAGCTATTCAATGCTGTTCAGAAGCATCAAAAGAACGTTGACGAAAAGGTTAAGGAAGCCGGAAGCTCAATTAGAAAACGTGCTAAATTGATATCGACTGTTTCCAAGAAAGATTTCATCAGCGTTCTGAGAGGGATGGATGCAGGTACAAGTGAGAAAAGTTCGAGTGGAAAGAACTTGAAAGCCAAACAGGTAAGACTTTTATGTAGGATTCAGTACATCTGACTTTTAGCTCTTAAACTAAAGTTTTGGGGTGAAAAAGCACACTGCAGATGTAAAGGTTTGGATTCTTAAGCTTCATGATGATTTATTCAGTATGGAAGTTGCCAGGTAAAAGTGACATACGTACCCCTGCTGTTAGTGGTCGGGAACCAGGGGAGTCAGAGGTGGAGCGGGATCTCTGTATCTGAAACCCTGCCCATTGTGCCTTTTGGAGAATAGAAACCTGAGTGAGGGATACGGCTTCGGTTTGAGATGTTCACTCACAGAGGTAACCGTGATGGTGTGTAACTTCAAAATATGAAGGGTCGGAGCTTTGGGGAACACGGTGGAGACGAGCTTTGGGGAACACCGTGGAGAGTCATCCTTGTGCTGAGGCCGCTTGGTGATGTCTGACCGGTTGGAAGATAAGAGTATAACTGTTACCGTCTGTAACGTCTGGCACCGTAACTTTGCTTCTCCAGTTCTTTCCACCTGTGGGCCCCAATGGTTTCCTTCTTAATGTGCCAGGTGAGAGGTTCTGAAATGTGCTGCACTCTCCGTAGGGCTGTTTGTTTTGTTTTTCAATGAAAGCGAAGTGCAGGTGTACTTGATGGCTTCATTTCTGTTGCATCCGGGAATGGAGTCTCTGTTAGAAGTTGTTTGCTTGTCTTTCCGTTTGCCATTTGAACCTCTGGCAAGAAAGGCATTCAGGAATTTCATGCTAGCCTAGGGCTTCAAGTATTTTTTCAAGTTATTTG
This sequence comes from Herpailurus yagouaroundi, assembly GCF_014898765.1. Lineage (NCBI taxonomy): Eukaryota > Metazoa > Chordata > Mammalia > Carnivora > Felidae > Herpailurus > Herpailurus yagouaroundi. The sequence continues at coordinate 2,643,014 of NW_024412470.1, forward strand.
ACTAAGTTGCCATTTTACCTAATTTTGACAAAAGTGTTCTAGGCTGTTTAACTTTATCTCTTGCATATTAAGGGGCCCCAATTTTTTTTTAATTATCTGTATGATAGTGATGCTCACTGGTGCTGCTCTTTTAAAGTGTTTGTCAGAAATACGTATAAACACATGAATACTGTATTTGGGGATGTATGCTTTTTAGTTAAAAAAATCTAACCTTCTTTGATCTCACAAGGGACATTTTACTCTAAAAATTAGAGAAAGACCCAGCAGCATTGAGCAAGAAAGAGCCAGCGGGAAGATGGAAAAAGAAAGATCTTTGTTTTTTTTCTTTTTTTCTGTTCATTTCAAAATAATTTTTAATAGAAGCATTTGTTTTTCTTTGGGATTTTTTTTTTCCATGAGTTGTGAAAAGACATAAAGGGTTCTTTCCAGTGCCATTGTTTCTTCTTTCTTACCATTTGCATTTTTGCCCTTGACTTCCTTTTATTCTACATCACTGTCAAACCAGTGGCTTTGCTCTCAAAATAATTTGTTTCTAAAACTTCTTACCCCATACTAACAACACTTTGGCACATTTATTTTTAAAATGTTGCTTTCACTGTGATTTCATTTTTGTGGGAAAACCACCAGAGTCATTATTTTTATTGGGCTTGGTTTTGCATGTGAATAATGTAAAAAAAGTAATACAGTATTTCTGATAGGGTCATTTATTAATATCAAAAATATTTACTAAGTGCCTGTTTGTACCTGGTGCTATCCTTGTATCTTTTAAAGTCTTACAATTCAGACAGACAGATGACTTAAGGTAAACAAGATTAACAGATTCTACATTAATATGTCTAGACTGCACGTTATCAGTTACACTAGGCATAGTAAGAGGTAAATTCAGTGACTGCCCTTTTTGTGGGAGAAGTTTTGATTTAACTGTAATATGGATTTAGGATGTAGGTCAGCAGACCTATGAAGTTACTTGAAATAGATGGACTTTTTAAGAGAGAGAGAGAATCCCAAGCAGGCTCCACATCATCAGCGCAGAGCCCATCGCGGGGCTCGATCCCGCAAACTGTGAGGTCATCACCTGAGCTGATATCAAGAGTCAGACGCTTGACTGAGCCATCCAGGTGCCCCAGAATGGGTGGATTTTAAAGCAGTTGAAGAGAAGGAGACAAGTTAAAGGTGGGAATGGTGGGCCAAAATGCTATTCAGAAATTAGAAATAGATTAATGAAATGGATAAAGGAGGATATTAATTAAGTAAAAAATAAGATTTTCCTTTTTTTCTCCTATTTTGCCTTTTCTTAGCACCATTGCTATTGCTGTTGCACATCTTCCTAATAGATGCCCCTTCCCTTCTCAGTCTTAACAGAAGAGCTTTTGTGAAAGTTCTCATTGTCCCTTTCCTGGGCATAATGGGTCAGAACCCAGGCTTTTCATCCTGTATTCCTAATGTTATGAAATCTTTAAAATTTAGAGTCAGTCCATGTATAAACTGCATTCACTGGCAGCTGTCTATCAGAATGCCAGTCTGGAAAACCTTCTTTATGTCTTCAATTCCTTAACCCTGTCCTGTTATTCGTAGTTGTGGCATTAAAGTCTTATGTTCAAAAACAAAAAAAAAGCCAGCAGTTTCATGTTAAGAAAGCCGGATAGAATTATAATAATATAAACTAGAGATTGGATCCATTATACGAACATAAATTAGGAGTGCGTTTGTTTTTGTTTTGTTTTGCTTTATTTTATTCTTCAGAAACACTTAGAACTTGGGCTGATGTGTTGGCTGATTGTATGTAGTGGGTGGCATGGTGGCTCCTTAAATGATAAGTCCATGTTCTGATTCCCAGAACCTGTGAATGTGCTTTATTTAGAAAAGGGGGCTTTGCAGATATAATTAACTTAAGGATCTTGAGGTGAAGAGATCATTCTGAATTGTCTGGGTGGGTTCTAAATCCAGTGTTAAGTATCCTTACAAGAGATGCACAGGGGAGGGGCACCTGGGTGGCTCAGTCGGTTAAGCGTCCGACTTCAGCCAGGTCACGATCTCGCGGTCCGGGAGTTCGAGCCCCGCGTCGGGCTCTGGGCTGACGGCTCGGAGCCTGGAGCCTGCTTCCGATTCTGTGTCTCCCTCTCTCTCTGCCCCTCCCCGTTCATGCTCTGTCTCTCTCTGTCTCAAAAATAAATAAAAACGTTAAAAAAAAAAAAAAAAAAGATGCACAGGGGAGATTTGCCAGACAGAAGTAGGAGGAGGCAGAGTAACCACAGAGTCAGAGAGGAGGGTGATGTGGCCCACGAGGCAGACAGCATTCAGTATGTAGGCTTGTTCAGTACAGTCTCCTGTGTTAATCAGTGTTCCTGAGTTCAAGACTTTTCTGGTTCAGTATCTTCAGAGACTAAACTACCTGTCCATGTTAGGGTCTGTCACCAGCCTCCATCAGCCCGGGAGGGAACTTAGAAGTCCAACTGCTTCTTAACACAGACTGTCAGCCAATCTTGTATTTTTATCACACCGTCTCACCTCCACTTGCCCCCTCGCATCCAGTTCCTAAGCATGGATCCAATTTCTCACTTAAACGTTAGCTTTTTCTTCTTTCTAATTGGTTACCACTACTCTATCCAGTTTTCATTTATATCCCAAAACTTGTTGGCATATTGTGTCTATAATTATTTTGTGTTGTTTCCTTGTTTGTTTATAACTTTTATACTTTTGATTTTAGTTGGCTTTCCATAAGGATTAGAGATAAATACATGTCTGCTATTTAATTGGAAGTTTTCCTTTTTATTTTAAAAGCAAAGAGGTTAATCTTGTAACTTCCTATTGCTTTGATGGAATTATTGGTAGTCTTTAATTTTAAGGGGTGCCTGGGTTGCTCAGTCGGTTAAGTATCAAACTCTTGGTTTCCGCTCAGGTCATGATCTCACAGTTCGTAAGTTCAGGCCCCATGAGTTCAAGCCCCATGTTTTCAAGCCCCATGTTGGGCTCTGTGCTGACAGCCTGCTTGGCGTTCTCTCTCCCTCTTTTTCTGCCCCTCCTCCACTTGCACACGTATGCACTGTCAAAAAATAGAATAAAAACTTTTTAAAAAGTAAACAAAAAATTAATTGTAAAAATATTTCACTAACAGTAAATCTTTAAATATTTGATAATAGAAAATTTAAAAAATTTTTGTTTATTTTTATTTTTGAGAGAGTGAGTGGGGGAGGGGCAGAGAGAGAGAGACTCTGAATCTGAAGCAGGCACCGAATCTGAGCTGTCAGCACAGAGCCCAATGTGGGGCTCAATGTGGGGCTCGAACTCAGGAGCTGTGAGATAATGACCTGAGCTGAAGTCGGATGCTCAACTGACTGAGCTACCCAGGCGCTCTGATAATAGAGATTTTTTAATGTTTTGAAGTGGATTATTTAAAAACTACTTGTTTGTAAACATTTTTCTAAAGTTTTAGCCTTATGGAGGGGAAAATGTCCATGTAAAGCAGATACGTGCATTTCCTGCATTTTTCTGGGTCTGCGTCTTCTTGGAGGCAAGCTTTATGAACATCCCTATTCCTCTTAGGATCTTTAGATATCTAAATTCATGCTCCAGCATGTGTGTGATTAACGTTGTTTCTTAGAAAATAAAGAAAAGAGAGGGTATGATTTAAAAAATATATATATAGTATATTGATTTTGTTTTTTAATCTGATAAGCAGAATTAGTAAATCATCTCTTTACCGTCACATAGCTGTGACCTTCCTTTAAATCTGTTTGAAGGGTCATTTGTATTATGCAGCATACATCTACATTTGATTTATTTCATTTTATATTTTTATATTTATTATTTTTGTGAGTTACAACTTTAACTGTTAAAAGTCTGCTTGTTAATGGTTGAAAACCATAATCTTTTTCAAAGGCTTTTGATTCCTAGGTAGGAGCATATTTTTTATATGTTCCAAAGACTGCCTTTCATATCATTAGCTATTTATCAAGGTATTTTTAATCTTCTGATTCTGCTGACTTGGAGAATATTGTTGCCCTTGAATTTTTTAAATCTGTTTTTTCTTAATTTTATTATATGCCGTCATTATTTCTGGAGTAAAGGCTTTCTGGGAAAGCCTTCCTTAGAAGCCAAAAAGGTATAATTGCTTTTTAAAGATCATTTTTAGGGCAAGGGAGTTTGAAAAGACATAAGTTAAAAGATGTCAAACTGATATATTAAATTACATTTGAGTCCTTAATTACTATACTTTATTTCTTGGAGCTGAGCCTGGATCCTGCAAAGTAAAACCAAAAGGTACTTGATGGGCTCATTTTAGAAGAGATAACAGCTAATATCTGTAAATCAAAAAGCCTTCAGTAGAACTTAGGGTAAGTAGTATTCTAAGTATTTTTCATCTATTAAACAAATGAGTTGTTTCTTCTGTTACATATGAAAGGGTTAACTTTTTTTTCTTAATAACAATTGCACATCTTTTTCATTATGTTAACTCAGGCCATTTGTACAGTGGATATCCATCACTTTAATAAATGTAGATTTACATGTACATGTAATAAATGTAGATTACATCTCTGTAATTTACAAATGTAGCATCTATTTTTTTCTTTTAAATTCCTTATATTACAAAGCTTATGTACAGAAGGAAGTCACTTGTGTTTGTGACTTCAGCACCCTATGTCTACTTCTCAGTAATGCCCATTGTTTTCTTGATTCACTAGCATGTCATGTCACAAAAATTCTTGTTAAATCAATAGTAGAGACTTAGATAATTTTTGTTTTTTGTTTTCATTTCATGTATATTTTTCTGAGATAGGGCCATGAGAAAGAACACTGTTAGTGGAAGTGAGAGAACCTAAGAAAAGAGGGATTCTTATCCAAACGGTAGAAATTTTGGGTAAGGTACTGAGTGTTAAATTCAGTGGAGGTTTGGTTCTTGGGATAAATCAGTCCACCAGACACCTTATAAGGAAACAAGAAGAGAAGCCATTTGCAAATTGTTTAAACAAGTGTTCGAGGTAATATACGTGATATGTTGCTTATGCAATTAGAAGGTTTGGAAGTCAGAAAAATTATGATGGGAGGATGTTCACAGAAAACAGGACTCTCAAGAGGAATGTGCTTCCAGAGAATACAGGACACTTAGCTTTTAAATAATTTTAAAATGTCAAGAAGCAAGCATAGTGAAGGCACTAGTTGTTCATTGGACTAACCTAGTCTGTAGATAAAGCTGCTTTGAGTATCTGAAGAAGCGTTTTCCTTTCTGTGATGTGAATTCTGATGATAACAGGAAAGGAAGCACCAGTGAGTGGTATTTCTGTTGAAATGTTTACCTGTAAGCTAAAGAATTTCATTTAAAAAGTCATAAATTAGAGCCAGTGTTCAATGCTGTTGAAACTAGTCTATATTGAAACAGCGTCTTTGAAAACATTGAAAAGAAGTGAAATAAGTGTCAAAGAATGAAGTCATAATGAATAGACATTTTCAGCAGTAGTAATCCAAGGAAAAGCAACTGGCAGTCATCGTGCTACTGTAGGGGAAGAAAGCCTACCAGTTCTCCAATTTTTCACATCCTTTATAATTTCCATTCTTTCCTCTTTTTTTCTTTCATAGAGGTTGGAAGTGCAGGGTGTTTGCTGATGGGTGGGAAGCCAAAAAAGGGATTCTGAAGAAGTAGGTTGGGGTCACATTTTTAAGTCTTCTGTCTTCTGTTAGGGAATTTGGACTTTATTCCATAGGGATTTGGGAGCCAGCTGTAAATTTTCATCAGTAAGCAACCTGATCGGATTTGATTCTTTTTAAGGAAGAGAAGGCTGAAGGGTGGAAAGACTGTCAGAAGACCAGCCGGTGGCTGGCTGTTGCCATAAAGCAAGAGGGGAGACCTGAACTAAGGTGTAGTGAGGTGGGGGTTGGCGGAAGAGAGGAGCCAGGTTGGAGAGGTAGTTTCGAGGAATAGGTTGACTTGATTTGGGACTGACCTGATTCGGGACAGTTGTGAGGACCGTGAGGTTTATGCCTTGGGAGATTCAAAAGTGGTGACTGCTTCACAAAATCAAAACTATAAAAGGTGGAACATGTTTGAAAGATGAAGCCTTTATTTATTTACTTTATTGTATTTTAAATTCCAGTGTAGTTAACATACAGTATTCTATTAGCTTTCCATGTACAATAGAGCGAATCAGCACTTCCATACATCACCCGGTGCTCATCACGAGAAGTGGGCTTTTTAATCCCACCTCCTGTTTCACCCATTCCCCTCCCACCCTCCCCTCTAGAGCTGAAGACTTTTATGGGACGAAGTCTGCTCCAGGATGTAGTCAGAATGAGAAGAATGACCGTAAAGAGCAGGTTAAAAACAGTAAGTGTAGGGAGAGCGCTGGCTTAGTGCAGGAAACATGAGCACAGAGGAGCAGACAGCCGGAATAGCAATGGACCTTGAGGCCCCTCGTTGCAGAAGTTCATGAGTCCTGTATGTCTCTAGGGCCCTGAAATTTTAAGAACAACTGAACCCGTTTACCTAGTCAGGGAAGATGCCTACTGTACTTTAGAGAGTTTTTCACATGATTAGGTTTAAATGTTTTAGGTTTAAAGAATTGTCAGTTATTTGGAGAGAGTTCTATAATCCAGGACCTAAAGATCCCACTCTTGAACCAAATAAATGAAGCCCCATATCAGCCACATACCAACATGTGAGAAGGCACATTGACTGATTCCTTGATTTTGACCCTGAATGGTTTTTAAAAAGATTGTATTGAGGACACTCTGTTTAAGGAAGCAACAAAATTTACATTTTGTATAAGAAAGGTTTTCATTAAAACTTTAAGTTTTAATCCCTTAGGGAATATCTCTTTCCTTCCCGCATTCAGAACATGTACCTATCTAGAGTGTTGTGCTGTCCCAATATATTGAATAGTCAAGATTTTAATAATCTGGAGCTGTTATTTTTTTTCACATACTCTCCAAATTTGTGGTTATTCCTTTTGCTCTTTTCTTGAAAAGTTGACTAAATTTAGTCAAATTTCTTAGAATTTAAGGGTCTATTTCCTTAAAGGTGGGCCTTAAGCAACTATGTATATGACTAATTTTTAAGTCTGTGAATCTTAAAAGAATAGTATATTGGCTGCTGTTACAGGAAAGCATTGGCTGACTGTATGGTACTCAAACTCTTGAATTACACACTTGTGTGGTTTTCATTTATTCGAAGTTGCCAATATATCACGTTCACGTATGTGTATGATGAAGCCATGACAATAATTTTTGTTATAGTAAGGGAAAATGTTAGCTAGTTTTTTGTTAAAATGTAATTTTCTTTGTGATGGCTGGACAACAAATTTCTATAAAAAAGTCCCTTGGAGAAAAAATTACTGGGGGAGAAAAGGTTTTGCTTTTGTTCCTTTTTTTTTTTTTTTTTCCCCTGATTTTTGTGATACAAACACTTGGCATGTCAAACACAGAGGTAAGTTTGGGGGCTGTGTCTCTCATACATTTGTCATTAATGGCAGTCACATTGCCTTCATAGATAGGTATTTAGTGATGGGAATACTTTTCAAATACTTGGCTTCTTTGGAATCTTAGTAACTTAGACCTAGACTCTGCACTGCTGTATTCTGTTAAAACTGGTTCAGAGACCTACTAAATTCCTGCTTTTGAAGTAAGAAACCTAGGAATGGAGGGACCCCTCACACAGCTCCCTAGGTGGTCCCCCAGAAGTTTTCAGGATTTAATTTCTTGGGGGAATGGAAGGCAGGCAAGCTGATAGATAGAGAAGGATGCTGTCCTTAAATTGCCCCCGCATCACACGGCAACAGTGTTTTACTTGCACATGAAAGCAGCCCCGGCTGGAATGTGTGGAATGCTAACTTTGTAAATAATTCAGCTTCATGTTTGTTTACTGAAAATGCCAAAATAGATGAGAGTTTAGACAAAAGAGAGACTCCAAAGTTTGAAATGAGAATGAGCATGATTGTACATATTGCTGTTGATGGGAACAGCTTAAAGCCAGTTTCTCAACTCCTTTTAAAATAGGCTGTTTAGCTTGAATGTAGTGTGGTTTCAGATTTGGACAGCAGTTGTAATCAAAGCCAACTTATGTTTGGCACAGTGGTACGAGCAGCATTTTCACATGGGGGATGTATGGGTATGAGGGAAGAAAAGAACTAATTACGTAGCTTGTGTAGAAATCTTTAGTTACCATTAAAGTAAAAATTACTAACGGTGCCATATGTCTCCTGGCCCTGTTTTAAGAAATGTTCTATTTGAAGTTGAAGTGGATGCTTGTTTAGGATTTTCATCGGCGAGGTTGAAGCTTTTTTTTTATTTTTAATTGTCCTGTGCACGGTGAGTCTTATGCTACATGCTTACCCTTAGATGGTGCATTTTTAAAAATCTAAAGAATATTTTGCGGTTTCTTGCTGAAAATCATCTATGGGTTAGTTGGGGGTTTTTGTTTTAGGGTTTGATTTGGCTTTTTTGTTTGTTTTGTTTTTTTGTTTTGAGTTGTAGGCAGCTGAGAATGTTTATGGGGATGCATGACGAATTAGATGGTAGCAAAGGCCTGGAACCTGACTGCCTGGGTTGAAACCCTTTGGTCTGCATTTACTGTGTATGCATTACTTACCCAAACCATGCCTCAGGTTTCTTGTGTGTTTAAGATAATCATTCTAGTAGTAGTAAACATCTCCTAGAGATAACAGAGAGTCAACGGAGTTAGTATAGGTAAAGTGCTTAGAACTGTGCTTAAATAAGTGCTGGCAGTCTTTTTTTTTTTAATTTTTTTTTTCAACGTTTATTTATTTTTGGGACAGAGAGAGACAGAGCATGAACGGGGGAGGGGCAGAGAGAGAGGGAGACACAGAATCAGAAACAGGCTCCAGGCTCTGAGCCATCAGCCCAGAGCCTGACGCGGGGCTCGAACTCACAGACCGCGAGATCGTGACCTGGCTGAAGTCGGACGCTTAACCGACTGCGCCACCCAGGCGCCCCTGGCAGTCTTTTTTTAAATTTTGTGTTCCTTGTATTTACTTCTTATTTTTCCTAACAGATAGTAGTCAAAAATGAATTTCAGTTGGAAACCAATTTGAAAAGAAACTGTTACTGCTTATGAATTTTTGAATTATCCAATAATTTAATAAAAATTATGTTTAGATTTGGAAAGTTCTAATTTTAAGTGTATCTACTCTAGTAATGTATAATTCTTACAAAATAATAAAACTCGGTTTTAAGGACCTAGAAATTTGTCTACTTTTTCTTCCACATTTTAAGCTATGCTTGGGGACGCCTGGGTGGCTCAGTCGGTTTAAGCGTCCGACTTCAGCTCAGGTCACGATCTCGCGGTCCGTGAGTTCGAGCCCCACGTCGGGCTCTGGGCTGACGGCTCAGAGCCTGGAGCCTGCTTCCGATTCTGTGTCTCCCTCTCTCTCTGACCCTCCCCTGTTCATGCTCTGTCTCTCTCTGTCTCAAAAATAAATAAACTTAAAAAAAAAAAAAACATTTAAGCTATGCTTAAGCTAACTCTGTTACTGACAAGATTTTTCTTGCCAAGGAAAGTTTGGTTTCTAAACGGGTGTTTTCGTACTATGGTATTTGAAGGCTCTCATCTTTGTGAACACTGTGAACATCATTAGAAGATTACACATGTCCCTAGTTGGGGATTCTGTTCACATATGTGATCATTCGGGGCATTACTAAGTAGGAAAGGTGGTAGAGGGACCAGGAGGGGGCTTGTTAGTGTTTGTTTTGTTCCAGGTACTGAAAGGGGTTTTTATATAATTACCATTTGAAGAAGTACTGGAATTCTCATTTTAGAGGTGAGAAACCCCAAATCAGAAATATTAAGTGACTTGCCCCAGGTCACATTGATAGTAATTGGTAGACTCTGGATTAAAACTTTGTCTGTATTGCTCTAGAATCATTTCAGTCATTTGTGCCTGCTACTTAAGAAGATTTGAGGCACTTCTATTTAGAAGCAGAACTGAAAACTGTGTCCTCCCTCTCTCACCTAAATGAGCTAGAAGAGGTGGGTCTGGCTAGTGAACAACATGGTCCCTCCCCCCACCCCTGCCCCAGCCCAGAAGGAGGATGATGGGAGAGATGGTTTGCAGTCTGTTTTTTTCCCTGGGTCTCACATCCCCTTTGTTGGATGGGTAGCAGCACATGCAGACTGATAGGTTTAAAAAAAACCAATTTTAATGTTTATTCATTTTTGAGAGAGAGCACGAGCAGAGGAGAGGCAGAAAGAGGGGAGACACAGACTCTGAAGCAGGTTCTAGGCTCCAAGCTGTCAGCACAGAGCCTAACACGCGGGGCTCAAACTCTTGAACTGTGAGATCGTGGCCTGAGCTGAAGTCAGACACTTAACTGAATTGTTAAGGAAGATAAAAATATTACCATGGTAGAACATTTCAGAATTATAAAACAAACTCATTAAACTCGTTTAAGGAATTCTTTATAAGTTTACTGTTAGAATTGACTTTCTATTCTTTTATCAAGGAATTAATTAAAATTTACTGGATATCAAATGCATTCTGCATTTAATCACTGTTTGCCTAATAGAAATTTTAGAATCTTTTTTCCCCCTCTATTACTTTATGGAAATTTTCAAACAGGAAGAAAGTAAGGAAAGACCAGTATTTCTCTCACGTGGGTTCTAAATTTGTTGACACTTGTCTGTGTGTTTGTTTTATAGAGCTATCTGCCTGTCTTTATCCCCATCTAGTTTTTGTTTGTTTGGGGTGATTATTTGAAGGTAATACCCATACTATCCTAGAAATTCTCTCTTTTTAACAGCTTTATTGAGATAAAATTCATATATCATACAATTCAGAAGTTTCACTTATAACTAAACTAGGTGTCTTGAACAAGGAATCCAGGTTCTAAATCTGTCTGTCACATCATGTCTTTCAACTTTCTCCTCTGTGCCCTTTCACTATAAGTGGAAAGTTAGGACCAAAGGTCAGGATTTAAGTTAAACTTTTTTTGGCATAACTGTTTTCATAGGTGTGATACTTAAATGTATAGTTAGTATGCTGTCACATCAGGAGACAGATTATCAGAATGTCCCATATTAGTGATGGTCCTGTTTCATTTGGTTCAAGTGGTAATAAATTTTTCCTTATTAAAGATGCATTTTCCCCTCTACAGTTAGAGAGTAATTTCTGGGGATGAATAATATGAAAGGAGCAAATATACCTTTCCCCATCTATCTTTTGTCTTTTAGCGCCAATTGATGACCCCTGCTTAAAACAGGTATGTTACTGGAATTTGCAAAATGGTGATTTTCTCATTTATTTCTACTTATTTTTTTAGGAATATATTTTAAGTTCCAAAAGATGAGGGTTAATGTTCCTTTCCTTTTAATTATTGCTTTCCAGAGTAAGGTGTTGGCTTAACTGTCATCTCCAGTAGTAGCAAGTGAACCTTCTCCCCGCCCCCACCTTTTTTCTTTGCCTTTGTTTAATATCACAGACATAGGAATGAGTGTCTAGTTTTTCAGTATTTTAGTATCATTATGCTTCTTTTGATGTTTAAATTCACAAATGTAACAATGAGAACCAGTGCAAACTAGCTTCTTGTGCCGTTCTGACATGACCTCATTTTTCTTGGCGTACTTTCTTGGTTTCTGGGACAATAAGCTCTTAGATTACAGACCCAGAATCACATGCTTTTCCAGGAGTTTGAGTGAGGACTGTCCATATATTTTTAAATCTTTTGTTGATTTCAGTAGGTAGATTGGTAGTATGCATATTTCTACTAGATATTACTTACTTTTCTTTATATTTCATAGTTTTACAAAGAACTTTTACAGTATTTTCTCACTTAAACCTTTTAACAAATTTATGATATTAAAACATCAGTGTCTGTTTTCTAGATGAATACTAGGCTTTCCTAATTAGTTTATAAATCTGAATTCTCATCTATGTACTACTACGTAGTATAGCTGGTAAAAGAATGGGCTGTAAGAGACTAATCGGCAGAATGTATTCTGAATGTTTCAAGCTCCTAACTGAGTCTAAAAATACATAGAGCACTTGTGTCAAAAAGGCTCCTTGAGGTGTTATACATTTGTCTTCCTGGCAGTTTAGTCAACTTCAACTTAATTTAACAATTCTTAAGATATTATAAACAATGAGGAGGAGCTCCATTGCATGGATGTTTTCTCAGATTTAACTCTGAAGTGAGGTGTTTAGATAGCAATTTAGAATAGAAGCCACCAAATAGAATCACTTTGAGCAAAGGCATATGTATTGCGTACATAGTAAAACCAAGGGCAGCAAATGAAATTAAAATAAAAAAGAATGCAGCAGAATGAAAAAAAAAAACTGCATCAAAGAAACTTTTTTTTTTTTAAGGAAACTTTTTTTTTTAAGGCCTGAATTCTTGGCAAGCTACACAGAATTAGGTTTTCTTAGAGAACTTTATACATTTAACATGTGCTTGGACTATACCTAAAGGTGACATAGTTTTAGCATCTTGATGTTTTCTAGTTTGCTTGGGTTTTATTAGTGACCTGTTTAAATTTGTAAACTGTACAAGAACCTGGAAGCTATATAATAGTTAACAAAAACAAAGCACAAATGGGCTTGTTGCCTGGAATACCATTCTAGTAATAGAGTTAAGGCGAATTAAAATAAGTTTGTGAAGGAATGAAGAAGGCACAAATTGGTCAAGACAATTAGAAATTGCTTATAAAAAATTCTTTGAGAATCAGAGAAAAGTTGAGTGTGTACGGATATGGGATCTTCCATGTAAGCTTGACTCCATTAGAACTCTTACACATTCTAGATTGAAAATTTTAATGCTTCATGATGAAATTTCCAATCCTTTATGGTTAGTGGGATGTTTTAATAACTGACATGATGAGAAAGTCATTGATGTCCTTATTCAAATTATAAACATTTGGGGCTGTATTTCACTTTTGTTGATTTCTGCCAGCGTATACCTTTCGTGTAAGGGATCTCCCATATATCCTTCATTTCTCCAGCAGAACTTTTGGATAAGTGGTAGTCAGTAATCAGGAGATTACTAACTACAGCTATAAACAGCTTACAAAAAATTTGCAACAACGAAGGTATTAAGGTGAATTTAGCCAGTGTGTTAAGAACCTTTTTTAATTTAGGGGAAACCAAATTAAAATGAAAACTGAACGTTCTTCTCAGGGAGAGCAATGAAATCACAACTATTGCTAAATATAGATGTGATTATACTGTTTATTGTTTTAGGATTTGACTTTAATTTTCCCCTTCAAAACTGAAATGAGGTTAAGCTCTTAATTATTTGGTATTAGACTAATGAATAATTCCAAACCTCTGTTTTCCGTTTTCTTTTCATTAGCTGCCAATGTATGTTTGAACCTTGAAATGGAAGCTGATTAACGTTTTTAAGGGTTGTCATCATCAAAATTGACACAGACTGCTTCTGTATGATCTTGATTAAATATTTGTATAAAACCAGGCCAGTGAGAGAAGGGACTATTTTGTTTCCTTGTATCATGTGGTTTTCATTAAGTTTTTGCATTTAATCAGTTCTCCTTTTCAGTTGATGTAGGCCCAGAGAGTTATCTCGTAGGTTGCTTTTGGTTATTGAATTAGTACTGCCTGCAGCAACACTGACAGGCTTTACAAGCTGCTAAATTTTGATCCTTCCAGTGTATATGTTTAATGTTAATACAATGTCCATCTAATGATAGTAAATATATACATATATATGTAGTAAATATATATAGTATAGTGAATACATATAGATATGCACTATATACCAAGGTTAAGGGAATTATCTTTAATTTCTTTCAAGTCCTAGATGTCTAAACCCTCTGATTTTCAGTGTTGTAATCAATAGTTCACTGTGATTCAAATCCAGAACTCTTTGGTTTTCATTCCTGGTGTGAAAATAATGCATCAGATTACCTCTACCTCTGTTTTCTAAGCAAAAAAAAAAAAAAACCAAAAAACAAACAAAAAACCTAATTCTCATGATGTCTGAACACATAATGAAATCTACTTACAAATCACTTTAGGCAAGTTTTTCCAGTGAATTTCCCTTGGCGTCCTTATTTTCTTATATTTATCTCTGATGCATCTTTTCTTTGTGGATGCTCTAGATATTCAGGAATTTTTTATACTTACTGGCAGGTCATCTTTATGGAAAAAAAAAGTAAATTGACAGTATGTAAATCTGTTGTGTAAAATAATTTTCCCAAGTTTTGACTTTTATAGATGGCATTTTCAGTGTATTTTAGTACTTATTCTACTATGTAATGTATAGGTTATAACAGGTGATATGGTAATATAGAGAGTTGTTATCAATTAAATTGTAGAGCAGTATAGTATTACAGAAAGAGCTTGGACTTGGAATCCTGGATTTTGGTTTGAGTACTGACTCAGCCATTTATTAACTGAATTTGAGTAAGTTGCTTCACTTCTTTGAGCCTTAACTTCCTTATATAAGATGCGAGAAAGACAATCACTGTCTGGCTAGGAATCTTAAGAGACTTAGAAAAAAGGCAATATTATGTAAGCTGTCCAGCATATAATAGCTTCCTAGTATAATTCATGTTTTTAATATTTTTTTTCATTTGAAAAAGTTGGAAAGGAAAACAGAATCATATGGTTAATAAAACCAGAGGGTGCCTTAAGGGAGATTTTTGGGAAAGATCTTAGCGGAGGCTTGTAAAACTTCTGTTTGTGAAAATGATTGAGGGATAGTTCGTTTTCTCCTTTCTTGCTGTCCTGTTTTTTTATGTTTAAATTAATTTTTACTTATCCATGTGGTTTAAAAGGCCTCATTTTGCCAAAAGGGTTATTTATTATAAAACAGTTTTCTGCCTCCTTCTGCCTACTTTCTATGACTCCTACCCTAGGGCAACCACTTGTTACTCCTTTAGCTGTTATATTGGCTTTTACACATCTCTGTATTCTTTTTTTTTTTAATATGAAATTTATTGTCAAATTGCTTTCCGTACAACACCCAGTGCTCCTCCCAATAGGTGCCCTCCTAACCCTCCCCTTCCTCCCACCCTCAATCAACCCTCAGTTTATTCTCAGTTTTTAAGAATCTCTTATGGTTTGGCTCCTTCCCTCTCTTTTTTTTTTTTTTCCCTTCCCCTCCCCAATGGTCTTCTGTTAAGTTTCTCAGGATCCACATAAGAGTGAAAACATACGGTATCTGTCTTTCTCCATATGACTTATTTCAGTTAGCATAACACTCTCCAGTTCCATCCACGTTGCTACAAAAGGCCATATTTCATTCTTTCTCGTTGCCAAGTAGTATTCCATTGTGTATATAAACCACAATTTCTTTATCCATTTGTCAGTTGATGGACATTTAGGCTCTTTCCATCATTTGGCTATTGTTGAAAGTGCTGCTATAAACATTGGGGCACAAGTGCCCCTATGTGTCAGCACTCCTATATCCCTTGGGTAAATTCCTAGTAGTGCTGTTGCTGGGTCATTAGGGTAGATCTATTTTTAATTTTTTGAGGAACCTCCACACTGTTTTCCAGAGTGGCTGCACCCACCCAGTTTGCATTCCCACCAACAGTGCAAGAGGGTTCCCGTTTCTCCGCATCCTCTCCAGCATCTATAGTCTCCTGATTTGTTCATTTTGGCCACTCTGACTGGCGTGAGGTGATACCTCATTGTGGTTTTGATTTGTATTTCTCTGATGAGGAGTGACGTTGAGCATCTTTTCATGTGCCTGTTGGCCATCTGGATGTCTTCTTTATCATGTCTTCTGCCCGTTTCTTCACTGGATTATTTGTTTTTCGGGTGTGGAGTTTGGTGAGTTCTTTATAGATTTTGGATACTAGCCCTTTGTCTGATATGTCATTTACAAATATCTTTTCCCATTCCATTGGTTGCCTTTTAGTTTTGCTGATTGTTTCCTTTGCAGTGCAGAAGGTTTTTATCTTCATGAGGTCCCAATAGTTCATCTTGCTTTTAATTCCCTTGCCTTTGTGTCAAGTAAGAAATTGCTGCGGCTGAGGTCAGAGAGGTTTTTTCCTGCTTTCTCCTCTAGGGTTTTGATGGTTTCCTGTCTCACATTCAGGTCCTTCATCCATTTTGAGTTTATTTTTGTGAATGGTGTAAGAAAGTGGTCGTTTCATTCTTCTGCATGTTGCTGTCCAGTTCTCCCAGCACCATTTGTTAAAGAGACTGTCTTTTTTCCATTGGATATTCTTTCCTGCTTTGTCAAAGATTAGTTGGCCACACTTTTGTGGGTCCAGTTCTGGAGTCTCTATTCTATTCCATTGGTCTATGTGTCTGTTTTTGTGCCCATACCATGCTGTCTTGATGATGACAGCTTTGTAGTAGAGGCTAATCTGGATTGTGATGCTTCCCGCTTTGGTCTTCTTCAAAATTCCTTTGGCTATTCGGGGTCTTTTGTGGTTCCATACAAATTTTAGGATTGCTGGTTCTAGCTTCGAGAAGAATGCTGGTGCAATTTTGATTGGAATTGCATTGAATACACATCTCTGTATTCTTGACTCGTTTCCTTTCTGTTTTTTCCTGAAGTTAATTATTGTCTTGGTCTTCGTATGTAACTTTCTTAGTTTAGGTTTTCACAATCCATTTACCTCAGGCAGTACATCTATTTTAATTATTTTCTTTGAGCTATTCTCTCCTGGAGTCTTCTGTTCTTTCTCTGGGCTGATTGCGCTCTGAAGCTGCTTCACAGTTGTCATCCTGGGACTTAAGTTTTTTGTGATCCTTGGAGTTTTTTCTGGGTTGGATTCCATATTTCCTGGATCTCATTCCTTCTTCTTTCTTGGTTTACTCCCACTGTTTTGATAAAGCATTTCCTCCATGTTTTTGTCAGGTTAAAATGATGGTCATGCTCCAGATTGTCTGCCTGATGCTTAGTTACCATTCCGGAGTCTCCATTTTCTCTCATCCTGCAGTTTCTTTTCTCCTTCCTGTGTTGGATCTCCTAGTTTTTCTATCCTGTGTCTTTCTCTGCTTGGTTTACTCCACCTTTTTGTGGAGGACATTCTCAGTAGTTTCCTGAGAACTACTAGACGTAAACTTTTGGGTAACTTGTATGTCTGAAAGTACCTCTGTTCTGGCCTCATACTTTAATAACAACGTATCTAGGTATCAAATTTTAAATTGGAATTTATTTTCCTTCAGCATTTTGAAAGAATTTGTGTCTTTCTTGCATCCAGGATAGCTATAGGAAGATCTGTATGTATTTTGATTCCTGATCATCTCTAAGTATGTGACTTGTTTTCCTTCTGAAAGCTTATAGGATATTCTTTTAGTATCTATAATTCTGAAATTTTACAGATGACCTTGATGTGGCTTGGTTTTTCTTTTGTATTTTGGACCTTCAGGAAGGCTCTTTTCGTTCTGGAAATGTGTGTCCTTTACTTTTGGGAAATTTTTCTGGAAGTGTTTCATTGATTTTCCTCCCCTCCTTTTTGGCATTCTTTCTGTATAATTGTTATTTTGTATGTTGAACCCTCTGAATTCATCCTCCTGTTTTCCACTCCTTTTTTTTCTTTTTACACTATTTTTCCTCAGCTTTTATCTTCTCACCCTTGTATTCATTTTTTATTTCTTCCATCACATTTTTAATTTCAAGGTCTTTGTATTCTCTTAATGTTTCTTTTTAAATAGCAAACTACTTGGGGCGCCTGGGTGGCTCGATCGGTTGAGCGTCCGACTTCGGCTCAGGTCGTGATGTCACGGTCTGTGAGTTCGAGCCCCGCGTCAGGCTCTGGGCTGATGGCTCGGAGCCTGGAGCCTGTTTCAGATGCTGTGTCTCCCTCTCTCTCTGCCCCTCCCCTGTTCATGCTCTGTCTCTCTCTGTCTCAGAAATAAATTAAAAAAAATAATAAAAAAACCTTATAAATAGCAAACTACTTTCGTTTTGTGGGTGCGCTGTAATCTCCTAACTTTGAGGATATTAATGGTATTTTCCCCTAAATTTTCTTCTCTCTGAACAGTGTTGCTTTCCTACAAGTTGCTTTCGAAACATTTGTGTTTGTTATACTCTGTTTTCTTTCTGATAATCCTAAAATGTCTATTCATGATTAGAACAAATAATCCCAGAGGCGATTGACGTTCTGAACCATGTGGGTATTACCCATGTGACATGAACTTTAGTATAACATTCTCTTGATTATTTATTAGCAACGGCTAGATTTTCTCTAGAGCCTTCCTGATCTTCTGTCTGAAGGAAAGGGTCTGCCTCCCAGCATTTCAGGAACCCAATGTGAGAAGGGGGCTGGGACTCATTATTGGGGGGCAGGGGATATAACTGAATCCCCTGTTTCTGGTATGTACATGTGCCTTCATCTGTGCCAACCTGTGACCTCTCCAGAGGTTGAACAGTCTTCCACCAAGCTTGTGTGAGACTGGGAGGAGATCCAGAGATCTGATTCTCAACATCACGTTTGCCCAGTTCTCTTTATTTTGATCCTTCCATTCCTACCCTCACTTCCAAAAGTATCCAGTCAATGCCAGTTCCTGGGGGGTTTGTTGGTTGGTTGGTTTTTGAAGATCCTACAGTGTAAACTGGGTTGGTTGCAGCTTGACAATTGCAGTCTTAAGAGTCAGCTTTCTTGGGTTTGCCAGGGTAGTCCGTCTTGCTTCACCTTCTAAAATTGTGTTGCTGTTGTCTATTTGGATCTTCTCCTTGTGGATTATATCTTTAAAACAACAAATCACTCTTCTGTTGTTTTGTTGAGTTTTGCAGTTGAGCAAGACTAGTTGTTTCTGTTCAAACTATCCCCTTATGTGCCCCCCTGCCTTTTTTCTTGCTGTGTATTTCTTTATCAAGTGTAGGCATAGAAAGTAAAGGGTTATCCTTTTGTTTTTAAGACAGAGTTTTCTTTCTTGAACTGCCATCATGACAGATACTATAGGAAAAAGTCTGTTTTTTAAATGTATTAACCCATACTTGTTTATACTGAGTTTTCTATTGTCTGGTTTTTTTTTCTCTCTCCATATTTTTGCTTCACAGAATAAAAATACCACTGTAATATGAAATCTTGAATGATGGCAATTTATAAAATATCCAGTGATGTGTCTAACATTGGATTTCCAAAACTTAAAATCTTTTCTCTCCAGCTATAAAGTGTACTTGGTTTTGTAGCAGTGAATGAAACTCAGTAAGAAATATTTGTTCTTTATAGACTGGTGATTCTCAGACTTTAGCAAGTGTCAGGAGCACTGGATGGCTTATGAAAGAGACTGCAGGCTCCAACCTCTAGTTTCTGAGTCAGTAGACTTGGAGTGGGGTCTGAGGTTTTCAATTTCTAACAAGTGATACTGATGCTAATGCTGCTGGTCTGAGGACCACACTTGGAAAATTACTGATATAGATGATACTGAATGCTTAAAAAACAAAACAGTACCACCAGAATTCCCCAGTAAAACTTCATTGTTATTTTTCAAATTGGTCAATTGAGAGATGCTTTGAATTTATTGTTGTTGTTCCCCTCGCCTAAAATATGTCTTTCAAGACAAGCATGGTCTCAACATTTTAATTAAGGAGTCCTTTCCTTTGGTCCACTATTGTTCCTTTCTTTCTTTCCGAACTACGGGTGTGAGGCTTTGTCCCTTCCCACCCTTCCTGCCTCCCTCATTTCTTCAGGTGCTAAGAGCTTTAGTGGCGCGGCCTGGTAGAGGAGTAACTCAGTCCAGCAGAAGTTGGCTGTCAGGATGAGCTCTCATGTAGGAACAGTCTGGATTGAGCTCAGTCATGTGGGATCTGCCTTCTGGTTGGTAACATGTTGATAGCATGTTGGGTGCATTTGTCTGAACACGGAAGCTTACCGTTGAGATTGCATATTTATATGTAAACACGAACGTCAATGTCAGGGTAAGTCTTTACTAGTCAGTAACTTGCATGTGGCTATACCAGGAAGCATACACTTTTTAGAATTTATATGAAAACTGAATGATTAATTTGGCAGGGAGGTGTTTTACTTGTTGTGTCAAAGTGGATCCCTTCATGGGAACAACTCTTTCTCTTAATTAAGGTGAGGAGATTAGCAAACAAAACTTCAGTTGAAGCAAAGAAAATAAAAATAGCCTTTTTTCCAGTTAAGTAACTTAATCTAACAGAAGCAAAAATAGTTTTAGGAAAGTAGATTTGATATTATAGAAACGAGGGATGGGAAGGTGTTAGCATACTCCATGAGGAGAGTTCCAGATTTCCTTCTTACTTGATTGCTCCCCTATGGGTGTGGCAGGAGAGCCTTTAGAAGTGTTTTACTGTTGGTTTTTAACCAGCACAGATATTTTTTGTTCTTTACGTTGGTTAAATTATAGTACAAGTATGCCTTTTGACATACTAAGTCAATTCTGAAATTTTTGCTCACGTTTATTTATATGCTCTCCAGTCTTCCCATTATATTTGGGTACAAGCTCTGCTTGATTCTTTGATCCCAGGAAGACACGAGTAATCCAGTAGGACATGTTTTCTGGTTTGTAATAGTGTCCTTTTCTTTCTTTTTTTTTTTTTTTTCCCCCCCAAATGGAGTGACTGTTTCAGGGCTATGTTTTTTAAAATAAAAGGTAGCTTCAGAATTAGATAAGTAGTCTCTTATAACCTAGAAAATGTCTTTAATATCTTTTCTCTTAAAAATTGCATAGCCCCAATAAAGATAACACTATTTTCTAACCAAATATCCTGGGTTCTTACATGTTTAGGGAGATTTTTCCAACATTGTGTATTTTTGTAAATGGTATAAATAGAAAGGCATAGACTGTTAGCTCCAGGAAGACAGGACTTTGTTTTGTTCATCAGTGTATTTCCAACATGAAGAACAGTGCTTGATACACAGTTTTCAGTAAATGTTTGTGGAATGAAGGAAAGAAATCCCAGAGCTTGAGTTCCGCATATATTGTATTACTTAATTAATACCACAAGGTGGTACTGTTGTACCATGAAATGAAAGGCTGTAATTCTTAGGCTGTCATACAGTTTTACGTAAATCCTGTAAATAAGCAAAATGAATTGACTACCTATTATGTTTATTGCCTGCTTCAGTTATTTATCATTTTAGCATGTGATTAGTCTTTTGATTACATGATTAGGTCAGGCAATGAGATCATAACTTAAATAAAGAACATTTGGTTCAAATTTTTATCAAGTGTTAAATGAGATAACATCTATAAAAATCTAGCACAGAACCAAGTTACTTTTCCTTTTATTTCTTTTTTTGGGCGTGGGGTTAAAAGCCTTTGTTAAATTTCTGTTTGTTTTAAAATAATTTGCCAACATTTTTCTAATAAATTGTCACTGAATGTTAAATAATATTTGTTGGTTTTGATTGCCAGATTTAAAAAAATTGGCAATAAACCTAGATTTTACTATATTCCCTCCCCCTGCAAAAAAATTATTTTGCTTTCATTGTTCCTTTATGGGGTTAAAATACTAACGTATAGCTCTATTACATATTTGTGCATATATTGTAGTATATAAATTAAATCAGTCTATAATTTGTCTTGTTTTCATTCCTATTGTAAAAGTAAGTGTTGATAAGTTTGTTTTGTAGCTTGGGTTTTGTTATTTCCTTATAATTAAGTTGCCTTTTGATATTTTGGTTCTGTAATTGCCTTCAGACTGAAGGGAAATCAGAAGAGGGCCCTGGATGGACAATCCTACGAGATGATTTCATGATGGGAGCGTCCATGAAAGACTGGGACAAAGAAAGTGATGGCGTGGATAACAGCAGACCAGGGTCTGGAAGCGACTCCGACACATAGGCTGTAGAGGAAACGCATATACCGTCGTCGTATTTTTCCTAGAAAAATACCTCATGCTCTCTGAGTTGGACATTTATAAAGCTAAAATTTGTAAGAAATCCGGAAGACTTTTACTATTACCAACTTGGTGTTTTTCCTTTTCATGAAAACTTTGTGAAAATTAGGTTTTCAGACTATGTATAATTTTAAGCATTGTTCCTCACAACATTTGTGAAAAGAAGTGTTCCTTATTGATCAGCGAGATGGCACAATTTGCCAGGACATTATAAGTTTTACACACTGGTCTGGACATTGGTGTTTTCTTCCAGTTTCACTAGTTTCTAGAAATACAGTACTCTTCATAATTAAAAATGAACTGCTTGAAGTCAGTATGTTTCAGCTTTCCAACTTCTTAGACCTGTGTGTGTGTTTGCAGCGGGGGGTGGATTTGGGGTATTCGTTTGGGTGAGCTATTAAGAAAACCTATGTAGTGACATTTAAAGTGATACAGTATTTCTGATTCAGGGTGATGATTTCATTTTTAGATCTTCTGGTTAGTAAGATTTAAGGAGCACACCAAATCTTTACTTTTATATTATGATCCTTTATATGCTGAGTAATACATATATAATGGTTTAGATTTATCTTAAGTGTTAGGTTATTTTTGTGTGAGAGACTTACTGGGGCAGAAATTCTCATGTTTAACTTATGCGGTGAGGCCTAATTTCTTAGAAAGCATATTTGACATGTTTTAGCTCCCCCCCCCCCACCCCGTTTCCCTGTTTTTGGGAAACTTTTTTTGGTCTGACTAAAACCAGTGAAATGGCAGTTAGACTGCTGGTAGTCTGCTTCAGAATCCTCTATGGGATTGGAGATTCGGGTCTTTATTGTTGCCTTAAAAGTGATTACATTGGGTGACTTAGTATCTAGCTGTTAAACAAAAAGAAAAGAGAAAGTAAGACTGTTGAATATCATTCCAAAATTTCTGTAAGACTGGGCCTAAGATGTAAAGCTTGTGGAGGAATTATTTAATGAATAATTTTTCCATAATAAATTTCTCCATTTTTCCATAATAAAATGATTCCCTTCTCATTTGCAAATACCTGCATCCTCACCTCAAAATTATGCTGGAGCAGAGATACTGATATTTTCAAAGCCATTTGAGTGTCACAGGTATTAGGTATCTAAGGTTAAATTAGTCCGTGGCCTGGTATTCGTCAGCATAAAGGAAGGTGTCCACCTAAGATCAAGTGATTAAACCAGCAAAGCTAAAAATACATTTTTGTAATTATCCCAACTTTTGAACTTTAATGTCTTATTAACTTATAGAACTACCATTTTGTCAGGATAATTTAAATAAATGTGGACAAGTACTCCTCCATAGTAATTAAGAGTGCTAAATATCACGATATAACTTAACACAGATAGGTATTTTATTATAACCTAATGCATACATAATTTTGGAAAAGAAAATTCTCTGCAGCAGTTAAAAGCTTTTTTTCTCCCTAAAATTAAAGGCTATACTTCTTTTTTGCTACTAATCTTATTCTGGAGCATATGAAAACTGTGCAAAACTTCTTCTAAATAGGACGTTTGGGTGATAGAAATGGGCAAATCACTTTTCATTTACGAAAACACTTTTGAAACATACACTTAGGGTTTTGATTTAATTTTAAAACTTTGTCAAGATTTTTTAACTGAAAGTAAGAAAGAATATATGCAAATTTTCTTCTTTTGGAAATTATTTTATCCCAAAATAAAAATGAGTTGCCAGTGTAAGAAAAAATTTTATCACTTCTCTCAGAAGGCTGTGAAGCATATTCACAGTACATGAAATGATTTCTGTCATAAAGATGGGATGTTTGATATACATATTAGTAATGGTGCCTCTTGGCTGTACAATGTGTAGCCAGAATATCATCGTATATGAATGTAAATCCAAGTACCAGCCTATTGTTTTAGAAATTAAGTATGTATCTGGAGATGAATATTTTAAATATTCTAGCTCTGTCATCTTTACCCTAAGTACTTGACTTACAACATTTAAGTTCTCACATCAGCCAGATAAGTCTGCATTTTTCCCATCTCCTATATTGTCTTTGAGTTAAGGAGGGAAAAGAAAAAGAACTGCACTTGTGTACCCCCCCCCCCCCAATTTATCCAAATATAACATTTGGATTGTATTTTTGTTAACTATTTAGAATACAATAACAATAAAAAGTTTTTTTTGTTTAGAAAGACTATATGAAAAATAGTAACCAGATAACTCGTAACTAGGTATTATCCCCTTATCCGGATATTTAGATGGCTGCGGTGAATGCTCTCAATCTTTAGCGTAGTTTAGTATTGGTCAGTAATTGTTTTTAGGCATTGAAATCTCCAAGTCAAAATTAATACGTGTTTCAGACTGAAAAAACTTAGTAGTTTAGCACTGTAGTTTGGAGTTGGAGTACTGGATTTATTTTCAACTTCCCTAGAATTCTACATAGATCAAGTATGGTTCTCATTGAAAAGCATACCTCGGAACCCTTTAGATGGGCTAGTTCAAAGGCTCACCTTCAGTACTCAGAGCCGAAAATGACTCACTAGGAGGTTCTGGAAGGTTTATTTGAGGGTAAGTCCAAGTTCTTTAAAATATTTTGTGTGTTTTACAAGGGAGTGAAAAGGGAATGTTTATATTCTGGAAAACCTCTTAGGACTCTTTTAATCACTGTGTTTTGCGTTTATGAATATACTTAATATTCAGTGGCCACCAACGAATCCTGTCCCCTGTGCCGGTCTTCAGGCCATGAGAGTACAGTACTTCATTACAAAGCCATCTGATTACAGTTGACGGATGCCTGAAGATGTCCTAGTTAAACATAAGTAGCAGAGACGTCCTGAGGTTGAAGTGTGAACAGAAACATAGACAGACTGAAGATATAAATTGTGTTGCTCAGGAGTTAAAGGAATTGTAAAGCCTAGGCCATGCCTGAAAAGGAATCTCCAAAGAGCATAAGTATTTCTATAGAAGAGAGAGGAGGAGGTCAAATAAATAAGGTGATACTTTCACAACCTTTGGATAATTTTTTTGCTCACTATTTATCTTAATATATGTGCTAAATAAAGAGTCTGAAGTGAAATGGGATGTAGGTTTTATTTTTTCAGTCTTTTTAATGACTTCAGAGTACTACTATTGTGTTTAGTATGTAGATCTGTTTGTGCAACATGAATTTCACTTTTAAAAACAAACATTTGAAAAATTAGTAGATACATCTTTGGACCTTTGTAATTTTTTTAAGTTTATTTATTTATTTTGAGAGAGGAGAGAGAGAATCCCAAGCAGGCTCTGCACTGTCGTTCGCAACCCCACATGGGGCTCAAACCCACGAACTGTGAGATCATGACCTGAGCCAAAGTGTTTGGACACCCAACCTTTGTAATTTCTTAAGGAGAAGCGTGTGTGTCTTTCTTTCTGTGTCTGTCTTAGCCTAGGTTCCTATACTAGAATATGAAAGACTGGCTAAAACAAAGAACATTTATTTCCCATTGTTCCGTAGGGTGGGATGATTGAGGTACCAGCAGATTTGATGTCTGGTGAGAACCCTCTTTTTGGTTTGTAGACAGCTGACCTTTTGCAGTGTCTTCCTTGGGGAAGAGAAAGATCATCTTTTCTCAGTCTTTTGTGGAAGGGCACTAACCCTGTGGCTCCACTCTCGTGACCTAATTACCTTTCAGAGGGCTCCACGTCCAAATACCATAACATTGGCGATTGGGGCTTTAATATATGAATTTGAGAAGACACATCTTCAATCCATAGCAGTGTGTAAAATAGCAAACTGTACATTTTTAACTTAGATGTAGAATAATTTTACCATTGTTTCTTGACTTAAATTTAATACAATTAGTTAAATGAAGGAAGCTGAATTCATTCTGCTCTTTTTTAAAATTCACCTCTTAGAATTAATGTGACATATTTGTCTCCATTCGATATGTTAGTGATAGGTAGAGAGACTGTTAAGGCCTGGAGATAGGAGTATGAGGACTGTTTGAGGTGAACTGGCAGTAAGAACAAATTCTGGAAACAGGAGGAAGGACTACTCCACGCCTACAAAAAACTCTCTCTTTCTCTCCCCAAGAAAACAGGAGTCTGAATTTTGGCCAGCTGGATACATGAATCTCAGTGACTGTTGCTGCAAAGGTAGGCCCGGTGAACTTTTTCACTGGGTGAACTTCTCCTGAGACCTAATTAGATGTATTAATCAAGAGGGCCTGTGAACAGGTTTGGAAGTAGAATGGTCTTCGAAGTTCATGTGAAGACATTTAGAACAGTGATAAAATACTAAGTTGCGACAATTCTAATCACAATTTTATAGGTGGAAGATCACTTCTAATGCTTCTCAAATAATTTTCGATTTTCTAAAGAGTGCTCTTTAGCTTAGAGAACCACAGTAATATTTTTCATCTGGACTACTAAGCATAATTTCAGGGAGTTATAATGTAGGGCTTTTTATCTACATGTGTGATAAACCTTTTGTGCTCACAAGAGGTGTCCTGAGAGAGTCACAAAACATGTTTTGTCAAGAATCACCAGTCTAGCACTGCTCACCTCTTCCCACTTTTTTTTGCCCCTCCCTCCAATAGCAGGGGTTCATATTGAGCTTTCTGCTAAAATGCTCTTTGTAAGTAGCATTCACAACCAAGGATGTAAGCAGGCATGTGTGTTAAAGAAGTGAAAACAATTCCTTATAATTTCAGTGTTCAAGTCAGTACTGTCCAATAGGAACGTGTGTGGTGCTAGAAATCTGTTAAATCTCCATTATCCAATACAGTAGCTCAAGTGGCTACTGAGTATTTCAAATGTAGCTAGTGATCCAAAGGAACAGAGTTTTAAATTTTACTTAATTTTAATTACTTTAAATTTTGACAGCTACATGTGGCTAGTCATGGTCTAACTAAAGAGAATAATGTTACAGAGCATATATTTAGTCTGATAATATATCAGTAAACTTTGAAATCATGTCTATGCGTTCTGACAAACTTTTTTGGATACAATTTAAATACATACAAATATCGGTGTCATTTTATCGATTGAATTCTTGTCGATTTCTCTTTTTCACTATTTGTATTTTGAAGAAGATATAGTAAGTCGCTTTACAATTAACACTATTTCTCAGGTAACTATTGCCCTCAAATGTGAGGCCACTATTAATAACAAATAGCATTGGGGTGCCTGGGTGGCGCAGTCGGTTAAGCGTCCAACTTCAGCTCAGGTCACGATCTCGCGGTCCGTGAGTTCGAGCCCGGCGTCGGGCTCTGGGCTGATGGCTCAGAGCCTGGAGCCTGTTTCTGATTCTGTGTCTCTCTCTCTGGCCCTCCCCCGTTCATGCCCTGTCTCTCTCTGTCCCAGAAATAAATAAACGTTGAAAAAATAAATAACAAATAGCATTTCACTTTTTTTAAGTGTAATTGTCTGCAGCTTTCAGAATGAATACACCAATAAATCATATCGATTCTCTAAGAGAACAGGTTCCCGATACAGGAGAAAGGACATCTGGAGACCTACCAGATCCGCAGATCCCAGATCACATCTAAGCTAGGAAGTTCCCTGAAGACGTGCCTTCGGTTGCAGGGCTCTAGACTTGTCCAGTTCCAGTCTATTTCAGCACACACTCGACATCCTGCCAGAGCAAATGCAGATTGCAGATTTGGGCAAAAAAACAAAACAAAGCGCAATGAGCATTATTAGCACGGCCAGTTTAAAATGATGAGGTGTTAACCACATTTGTATAAATAACAGTTTCTCTAACCCCTGAATCATCCTGCATTTTCAATGCAATCGGTTCATAAACATCAAAGCGAGAACACCAGATTTGTATGGGGTCAGGACCAACTGGGGCTCTGAATGGAGAGACAGCTGAGAGCTGTGTCCTTACACGTGGGTGGCCTTGCAGCTGTCCATTCACCCTCAGGCTACTAGACAGTTGCCTTTTTGCACTCGCAGAACCAGACTTCAATCTGAGGTAAAAATGTGTCCCCTCCCATGGAGTGGACATACACAGTGGCTTGACATCAGCCCTCAAAACACCAGCAAGGCAGCCAGACACAGCAGTCCCCTGAAATACTGTGTAGTCCCAAGCATAACGGCAGGGTTGTTTCTATATAATATTTGTCTTTGGACAAGAACACTGGGCTCTCTTAAATGTATTATTAATATAAAAGCTGATAGTTCACAAGATTCCAGGTCATATTATCTTCCTCTACAAGCACTAGTAATAACTAGATCATGTGACACACGAGGGCCATGTTTTGGTTCTCCCAAGTACACTTACTGATAGGTGAAATTACATATCACTAGCATATAAATCAGGCATTGGGATACACTTGCTCATATAATGAGGATTGGGATAATGTATTCACAATGCCTATCTAGCACAGTGCCTACTGTGGAGTAGGGAGGGTCTCTACTATGCATTTCGAGGGCCAGGTGCTGTGCATGTAGACTTGTCATTCGTTTCTGATCTATGTAATGGTAAATGTTTCTCTTCTAGATAGAGTCTCCTCTCCCCCCTCCCAACAAAAGGTTATAGTCTGCAGATAGTAGATACATATTGAGACCCAGTGATCCTTCTTCTAGAAACCCTACTCGGGAAAAAATCCTGATTATAAAAATGCTGTGTGAACAGTATTACAGCATTGTTGGTTTTTTTTTTAATAATTTTTTTAGGGTTTATTTATTTACTTTGACAGAGCGAGCGAGTGGGGGAGGAGCAGAGAGGGCCGGGGGAGAGAGAATCCCAAGCACACTCCCCACTGTTAGCACAAAGCCTCATATGCCCCATGTAGAGTCAAATTCACAAACTCAAGATCATGACCTGAGCCGAAACCAAGAGTGGGATGCTTAACTGACTGAGCCACCCACGTGCCCCCTGTAGCATTGTTTTAAATGGCAAGAAATTTTGGACAACCTATAGGTTCAGTGATAAGAGATCATTTACATCAATTTCGGTCCTTCCACATTTCTGCTCCCAGTTAGAATGATGGCTCTGAAGACCAGTGGAAACACATGTGTCAGTGGTACAGTCACTGAAAGGTAAAATGAAAAACATGGATAGGATCAGTTTTTTTAAATGCCAAAAATTCAGTAGATGAATATAAGAATACATTCTTTTGTAAAGATAATTTTGACAGTGTGAAAGACAAGTCTCACACTGAGTAAAAAGATTGTGACATTTAATGAGATATTAAAATAAAGCCTATCTTTTTGCCTACTTACACTGTTCCAGAACTGAAACATTAAAATGCCGTCTTACCTAGGACCCTTGAAGGGTTGATAGGGAGAAGTGCAGAGACAACTGTAGCAAGAGTCCTGCTGGCTAGAATCCTGCTTTTTCTTTTAAATGTTAGTAGTTACCTGGCTTTGACCATCGAACATAAAAAATGTGAATCTTGTCTCTTCATGTGTCACTTTGTGTTTCTTGATTGATAAGAATTTATTTTGAAATAAGAATATTTCCTTGATTTATTAAAAATGTTGCTTCACACTCAACCATCTTATTTTGATAGTCCCATCCTTCATTCAAGTTTAGATTGGAACAGAACAAGTAATTACAACAACAAACATTTATACAGTAATTATCATGTGCCAGATGTGAGTACAGTGTCTTATAATGCCTTTAGATGCTATTATTGTCCCCCAAAAAACAGTTGAGGGAACAGGCGAGGTCACAGCCAATACAGTCAAGTCCAAGCTTGAATCAACAGAGCTGCTATCCACAACAGTAATTCCTTACATTTTAGATGATGTTAGTGTCTCATAGACAGTGAGATTCTAGAAATCCAACTTTGCTCCGAAAAACTAAATGCACATGTTCTATTTTGCAGTCTCATTTACTTAGGACACCAACCTATGGCCTGAAACGGGTAAGTATCAAAAAGGCGAAAACCTTCCTGGAAGTGGCATTTTAGAGTTTAAGTAACACCTATCCTCTCAAGCTTCACTTTGGTAGCTGCTGTCAGCTTACAATGTACTATTGAAGAATTTATTTTAGGTCTTGAGTATGTCTGGTAATTGAAACGTTTTAATTATCTGGATCCTGCAAAATGCAACTGCCGTCACTAGTGGGTTAGCATCGAGTAGTTCTGTCTATTAGAACATGACGGCTGCTCCTTTCATTCCCAAGATACAATATATGGCCCAGATGCTTCTGTTCATTCCTTAATGACACTCGATGATTCATAAAAATGTAAGTGCTGACATTTTTGCTATTACGAATTTAGATATTTAAATTATGTTTTAGGAATGAAGACTAGGCTTTAGCTTAGAATGATACCGACTGGGAGATAACTAGAATTAAGGAAGTTCCATTGTTACTGACCTGGGATCTTTTCTAAAAGTGTATATTCTCAAAATGTCAAATTGTAGCTTTCATTTTTTTGTGCGGTAGTTTTCGTTAGGTAGTGTTTCTCCTCTGGAAATGAAACAACAAATCAGTGGGAAATATTCTTGAGGAGAAACCGTTGATTGTTTTTATTAAAAGGTGTTACAGCAAAATGACAACTGTATGATTGTTTAATAAGCTGTGATGAAAATACTCAGAAAATTGAGCATGTTGGTTTTCTCCGAATAGTAAATTGTGAGAAATATCACTGCTCTCCTCTAGGTGGCATGATTTAAGCTATCATTGAATTAACTGATTGATAGAATTTTTTTTCCCCCTACAACCAGATGAGTGGCTAGTTTCTGAACAATGGATACAACTGTGTCATTGATTAGATTTAATTTTTACAACTCATCAAATAACTAGGTTGACTTTGTAATTGTCTGTTGTTTAATAACCTTAATTAACCTTAACAGATGATGATTTCTGAAAAAAGCAAAACCCAAAACCAAATCTGTACTGACCAGGCAACCAAAATCCTGTTTGTGTATTATGAAGTCTGTTTTTGGGTCATAACACACACCCATTTTCTAAATGTATTTCTTTCGTTTACGGTAAATAGCCTGCCATTGACAGAAACTGTAAGGATACTGCCTTTGTACTTAAAGGAGCATGTAGGCATAACTGAAATAATCTAAGGAGGAAGAAATTGTATGAATTTCCATCGCAAAAATTTTCAAGTTAACAGGAAACAACACTTTTAATTAAGTGAAATTCTGGTTTTGTGAAGCTGTTAGTGTTTATTAAAACATGGGAGATCAACATGTAAAAAAGTATTAGGTGACCCATAAGCACCAGATAGCAAACAGAAACATTCTGTTCTTTTTTCCATACACTAAAATGAGAGGACAGAATTCATTTTTACTTTTCGAGTTCGTTTATCGATTGTTATTTTTCCAAAATTTAAAAACCAATTTTTGGACAGGATACATGAAATGCTCATTAATCCCAATTATTAATATCTTCTTCCTTTCCATTGGGAGACTGGCTTTCATGGAGCTCAAAAGAATCTTGACCAAGCACCTCTTAGGGGCTTCAGTTTGGGGTGGTGCATGCGTATATAAATGTTAACGCTGTACAAGGAAGCATTTTCAAATTTAAGCTCTGATAGTGATTATTGGAATCTGAAGCATCGATAAAAACCAAGAGGCTTGGAAATGTGCAAAATATATCACTACTTCACCCAAGAACGGGTGAATGTCTGATATTACAGATTCAGATTTTAAAGTGGCTTCGTTTCAAAATAAGGTAACTATCTGGGACAATCCTCGTTTACCCTTTTTATCTTAATGTATTTATGAACAGCATCCTCTTTACTCTTGAAAGTGCTCAGGCTTGTGTGATGAATTGTATGGTCACCCCAGTTGTAGGAGCTTTCTTTTCTGAGACTTACACATCAGGGAAAGTTTGTAGTCTTGAGTCTCCGGTTTTACAGATTATTGCCACTCATATAATGTTGCTTTCTAAAGTATTTATTGAGTATACTTATATTCTGTTTTTTTAAATAATTATTCACTAGTTTTCCCTTCTAACATAAAAAGCTACACCCAGGTTTTCTTTTTATGTGCAATTACTATGCTCTGTTGACTTTTGTGTCGTTTTCATTTTTTAGTTGCAGGATAATCGGGGCAACGGGAAGACAAGGTTGTTTGAGACAGGTTGGTAACTTCACTAATGAAAATGCACACGTTCAGAATTTCACACAGTGATACCCACTGAGATGATGACAAATTCATTTAGAAGATGACATATCTTGGGAAATAAAAATTCTACTTTACATTGTGATGCTCATGTTTTCTAAGTATGGGAACTTAATCGTGTCTTTATCATTTGCCTTTTCTTTTTCCCTACTCTTCTTTCATTTTTATTTGTGCCTTGTTGAAATACTTCTCTCTCTGCCTTTCTCCCCAGCAACCTACTCCTGGCTTCTTGCTTTGGGAAGTGTGTCTGGACTGCTGGGTGGGTGGATGAGGAAAGTCATAGACGCTCTGTAAGCTTCAGTAGCAAACGCTGCCCTGACTGAGGAAAATCCCACGGCTAGCTTCTTTGTAACAGCACTAGCATTTTATTAAGCAGGTGTCCATTTTATACTCTGTGCCAACTGTCCTCGTATGTCCATTTCTTTCTATCAGTCCCTAAATGCTATTTTAGTGGATGAACTTCACCAGAGGCAAACCAGATTTTAGTAGACCCTGGGGCTGACAAAGCCCAGGCCACTGAGAGACTGCCTCCGAAAGAAAGACTTCCTCCTGCTGGAACTCTCACAGAGCAGAAATGGAGTGATATGCAGAGATAGGAGTGCCCAAAAGCCAACACAGTAATCCATCAACTAATCATAATTCCAGAGGGTAAGACGAATGTTCCCACAGAGTATCATTAAAGGGTGTTTATCTCTGCTGTGCTGTTTTTGTCTTGTCCCTATCTCGTGAGTTTATCCCTTTATCTCTCACCACCTCTGATCTTCTCTTTAAGCCTTTCTCCCTGCCCGCTGTTCCCTCCATTCTCTTTATCACTTTGTCTTAGATTAACCTGTAGCTACAAAATGGAGATAATAATTGGGGAAATCACTAACCTTTCCGCTTCATTAGTCCAGAGCAGAAATTTGTTTACTTCTAGAAATGCAAACAGAACAGGACACGGCCAGTGTTTCTGAACTGCATCAAATATAAAATTAGAAGAACTAAAAAAGGCTTAATATTTTCACATTCAAGCGTTATTTGCATTTAGCATTTATCACTAGAGGAAAATGTAATCAATTACAGTAGTTCTATAGATTTCTTTTTTCTACCTCCTGAGTTTTAATAGTTGAAACCCTTGTGGGAAGTTTTCAAAGTTGTTGCAAATAAAGTTCTTCTTTCATTAGAGTCAGGAACGACCTATGACATCATAAACTCTTGCCTAGGATCCAGAGGGTAAAGCCCTGGACAGAGATGAGTAGTTGTGATATCAAACATTTGTTTAGCATCTTGTCGGAGTTCTGCAGGCCTTTAGTGAATGGACCCATTAATGAGCAGAGAAGGGCTAGTGCTCGAAAGAGCTGCACCCTTTCCCCTCTGATCTGGGAAACAAAGAAGTCCATTTTAGGGTGGTAAATAATAAGAGACCTTAATCTTGAATTTCAACCTAACTGGACTTCAGTCATTTAGAGTTCTATTCACCCAAAGTATATTTTCTTGTCCTTTCTTCTTAGAATTAATGGGAGCAAAAAGCCAGAATGTTTAAAACAACTGAATGGGAATGTACCTCCCCAAACTCCTCAGAGGCGTAACCATGAGGCAAAGTCTTATTAGCATCTACCCTGGCTTTTTCATTCTATTTGTATCTGAGAAAGAGGAGAGGCCACATGTGTTTTGTTACACGTTCCCTGAAAAAATGAAGAAGTGACAGGATATGAAAATGGTGGGTCATTTAATGAGCACATTTTAAGTGCCAGGTTTGTTGGAACTGTTTTGTGTACCTTGTGTATTTTAATCCTCAGTAGTCTTGTGGGTACCATGCATTATCCCCATTTCACAGACAAAGAAACTGACACAGTATCGAGTAACTTGGCCAGGATCACAAAAACAAAAAGTGGCAGAAACTTGAACTCATGAAAACTTGACTCTGGAGCCTGCCTGTTTATGTAGGTTAAATACCATTTTGAGGTAATCAAGATGATCTATCTGGGTTAAACACCCTTTTACTGTGAAGACTGTCTAAAGTGCCTACCACATAATAAGATCTCAATAAATTTAGTGAATGTTTACTTCTTGAATATAGAGATGAAAAGGTTCCAAAAGAGTTATTTAATAGAAGAAAGGATCCACTTGTGGTGTTCAGGGAGGCATCTCTTACAGGGTTAACCTGTTAAATCTTCAAAGGGTTTCTACCTGACAGGTAGAAAGGGACTCCTCTCCTGTATCAGGTGGCTCAAGTGGCCTCAAGTGGCTCTACTTGTCCATTCCACATTTCACCAACCCCTCCTCTGTCCTACCTTCCTGGGCTTTGGGGAAATTAAAAGTAGTTTATTATGAATAAGCAAGAGGTCCAAGGCGTTGTTAAGTTAGCAATAAGTGCTCAACGAACCAAGTATTATGGGCATAAGTGTGTCTGTTTTTGTTGGGAAGGGCTGTCAGAAGTACTTATGGCTTCCGTTGTTTTCCTAGAAGTAATGCAGGTGGACTTTTGCTAACCTAACCCACTCTAATCTGAGTTTACTCAACCTCTGGTGAGTTTGTGTCTACACCAAGGGGGTAGTCTCCCTGATTTGCGGGGAGGCTGACCCTATGTCCTCAGTGGAGTATCGTGAAGGAGGTAACCGGCCATACTCCAAGGCAACATCTGTAGTCCCGAGGTCCTGTTTGCAAGCCTTGCTCTACTTTCTAGAATTGCCTGAGGTATACGAATATTCACCTTTCCCCCTTCGTGTACAGGCAGACTGCAGTTCTCAAACTGAACTCAAGGGGGGAGCAACTTGAAACTGCGAGCCCCACAGCATCTCCTCTGGGTGACACTTTGCCTCGGCTATTGGAATGGCAGTTCATTGTCCAAGTCTTTTCGAGCTGCTTGGATTTGAAACTGGCCTCAAGGAAAGGAAACTGCTAATGCTGATTTATACATAATTTTCAGAAGTGGACTGGAACAGTCTCTTGATTTCAGAGTTTTCCGATGTGCCCTCATAGGTAAATAATTCCATGTTCAGAAGAGTTCAGAATATGCTAGATAAAAGAGCCGAACAGTTTTGGGTTTTTTTCCTGCAAGATCCTCAGAGCTTTTAACACGATGATGGGGATTGTGAATCTGCAAGAAGCAACGGGGACCCACGTATCTCCCAAACTTACTTCACTATGGAATCCACGTTTGTCAGACATAGCCGTGTGCCCAGGGCATCTTAGAAGTCCATAGTGGGTAAGGACACAGACAATGGATCCTGACTCTAAAATCCATTTCTACACTTACTATGCTCTTGAACCAGGTACTTAGTCTCTCTGCACCTCAGTCCTCTCATTTGCAAAATAATGATAATTGTAATACTTTCTAGGGTTCTTGTAAAGATTAAATGACCATACATATATCTCTACCTATCTGTCTCACATTACTAAGGGTAGTATGTGTCTGCTATAATTATGACTACTTATTCAACCCTTTATTTACAAATGATACGGGCCCCATCCCCATGTAAACTCCTGAAGTTAAAGTTCCTTGTGACCTTTCTATCATAAAAGTAACATCTGAACAAAGGAATTAATGTAGAGGCTTTGAGTTTGGGGGAAAACAACAGAGTTTCCAGTTGAAATCATCTGCTAGGCAGTATGGCCACAGTCATGATGAAATGAAAATGCTGACTTTGAGTAACTGAATAAAATAAAATAAAATAAAATAAAATAAAATAAAATAATAAAATGAAAGACAAAGGGAAAAGTGAACAGTGGCAAGAATCATTCTTGGATTCATCTGAGACTAGAGTGAAACAGAAAATGTCAAGTTGTATGTAATGCCCAACAGCAGACATCAAACACTTTACAATTCCAGCTTCCTGGATGTATGCTATGGAAAGAATGAAGGTGGTTACTCATGTCTAGCTGGGGAAGAAGGTGAAGAGAGAGCCATAGCAAAAAGTGGTGTGGGCAGCCAATTAAGATACCCATTCATTCATTTCAAGAATGAAACAAGTAAATGGATTTCATTCTCTAGATAAAAAAGATGAAGATCTGTTTTCTGTTTTCAGCAATTCACTGTCAAATGGAGGACTAGACAGTAAACAGCAAACTGTAATAAGCTTCAGGATAAAGGTACTAGCAACAGTCTGGTGGAATCCCAGAAAATAATTCCACTAAAAAAGTAAGAGGTGAATCTTGGATTGGAAGCAGGTCTCAGGGTTGGGTGAATCCTGAATAAACTGTTTGATGCTCATTTGCAGAGACAGAGGGAGAGAGAGAGAGAGAGAGAGAGAGAGAGAGAGAGAGAGAGTGTGTGTGTGTGTGTACAATATAGGAGGAAAGACATTCTAGAGCAAGTGATTCGGTTTGGGAGGCTGTGAGTGAGCCATGCTGAGTAAAAACGGGAGGCTTGATAGCTTGTCCTTCAACAGACGCGTCCAAAATGACTATATAAAGTAAATACCATAAATCACTGTTGTCAGGGCGCACACTCCACCTCCTCCCTCCCTTCCCCACAGCCGTCCTCATTTCCACACCCCCTCAACGGTTCAGGGAGAGCTCGTGGTCTAAGTAAACGAGAGGACTTCTGACTGTAATCCTAGCACGTCACTTTGTTGAAGGCAAACACGTGGTTCAGGGAGAACTTATAAATCTCTCCTCCCAGGCAAGATCGTGATGTTATCTGCTGGCAGCAGAAGGTCCGCTCCGAGGGGAGCTCCAGAAGCTCCCGACGAAAAAGAGAGAGAGAGAGAGAGAGGCAGGCAGACAGGAGAGAGAAGCAGAGACCGAGAGAGAGAGAGAGGCAGAGAAAGGAACAGAAGAGCAGGAGCGCAAGTGACGGAGACACGGGGACAGGGATGGGGAACATAGTATAACGGTCTAGGGAGCCATTCGGGAACAAAGTGAGGAGCTGCCCGGCTGCAGAAAGGAAAAGGACAGGGTCTCTTTCAGGGTGCCAAGTGCCCACCTACCCGCAGCGAGAAAGTCCGAGTGGGAGAGAACCCAGGAGAGGGTGGGGAAGGGTGAGAGTCCAAGGGACCCCTCTCGCAGCCCCATTAAGGAATAACGCTCCCTAGTCAGCGCGTCCCCGGGGCTGCAGGCGACGGCGGCAGCTGGTCGTCGGTGGCCGGGTTGGCGTCCGGAGCGAGCGGAGGAGGAGAAGCAGGAGAAGGAGGGCGCTGGAGGCTGGACGCGTCTGCAAGCGGCGGCACGACGTGGAGTAGCCGGGCGGGTCGGCGCGCGCCGGCCGGGGTGTCGGCCACCGCGCGCAGCTCCGGGAGCAGGATCGTCGCCGCCTCCGCCGCCGCCGCGGCCCGCGCAGGACCCGACCGAGTCCCG
>NW_024412470.1:2680463-2709318 GCF_014898765.1 Herpailurus yagouaroundi
CCCGAGCGCCGTGCGGAGCGCACCCGCCTCCCCGCGGCGCGCCGGGCTCGCCCCCAGCGCGCGCACACGCGCGCGCGCACACACACTCGCTCACACACTCACACACTCACACACGTGTGCGCTCTCCGCTCCGGAGCCGCGGCTGCTCCTGCTCTCAGCGCCGCAGTGGAAGGCAGGGCCGAACCGCTCCTTCTTTAAATACCTAAATTACCGCCCGGCCAGCCTCGGCGGCCCCCCGCACAGCGCTCCCGGCGCCCCTCCCGCCAGCTCGCCAGCTGCCAGCCCCGGGACCTTTTCATCTCTTCCCTTTTGGCCGGAGGAGCCGAGTTCAGATCCGCCACTCCGCACCCGAAACTGACACACTGAACTCCGTTTCCTCCTCTTAAATTTATTCCTGCCTAATAGCCACTCGTCTCTCCCCCCCACCCCACCCCCCAACTCGTCGCTCCAAGAAAACTTTTTCTTACTCCCCAAAGTTAGGGTTCTCCCTGCCCACCGTGTGTTAATGTTTCCACTTTTGGAACGACCTGCATCTTCTTTTTAAAGGAATTCAAGCAAGATACCTTTTTCCATTGGACGTTGACTCTCGATTGTTTGCAAAAGTTTCGCATTAAAAAAAAAAAAATCTACCTGATCTGTACTTGAGAGTTGTCGGTTTCTTTTTTTTTTTCTTAGTTTTTTTTTTCCTTTTTTTTTTTTTAAACTTTTTCCACCTTTAAAAAAAAAATGCACTACTGTGTGCTGAGCGCTTTTCTGCTCCTGCATCTGGTCACGGCCGCGCTCAGCCTGTCTACCTGCAGCACGCTCGATATGGACCAGTTCATGCGCAAGAGGATCGAGGCGATCCGCGGGCAGATCCTGAGCAAGCTGAAGCTCACCAGCCCCCCAGAAGACTATCCCGAGCCCGAGGAAGTCCCCCCGGAGGTGA
Organism: Herpailurus yagouaroundi; assembly: GCF_014898765.1. Taxonomy (NCBI): domain Eukaryota; kingdom Metazoa; phylum Chordata; class Mammalia; order Carnivora; family Felidae; genus Herpailurus; species Herpailurus yagouaroundi. Next base: position 2,681,392 of record NW_024412470.1, read on the forward strand.
TTTCCATCTACAACAGCACCCGGGACTTGCTCCAGGAGAAGGCGAGCCGGAGGGCGGCCGCCTGCGAGCGCGAGAGGAGCGACGAGGAGTACTACGCCAAGGAGGTTTACAAAATAGACATGCCGCCCTTCTTCCCCTCGGAAAGTAAGTACTGTTTTTCGCTTCCATTCCCCGAGGCTTAGCGCTGCCCGAGGCTCTCGGGGCCGCCACGACTCCAGGGATCGCCCTTCCCGCTCCGGGTCCCCGTCTGCGCCCCCCCCCCCCCCCCCCCGTCCTCCGTCCCACCCACCTCCTCGCCAGTCGGGTGCCTGAGAACGTTAGGCTTGCAGTCGGCGACTTTCGACTTAATTTTCTCCATTTCTCCCTTCCCCCAACGCCTCGGTCCCGTACGAGGCGCGATTCTGTCCTTCTGGCCCCCGAAAGTCTCTTCTCGGCCACCAGCCAGGAGTCAGCCCCCCCTCCTCTGTCAAACGAGAGGCGCTCCCTAGGGCAGGGTCAAGCTGCGACGTCCCGGTGGGCTCGTTTTCTTGGCTTGGCGCGGAGCCCGCCGGGCCGGCGCACCAAGGGTTAAAAAAAAAAGTGGCTCAGAGCTAGCCTCTCCGGAAGGCGCCCCTTTCCGGGCCGACCTATCAGCGGGTTCCCCAAGCCTTCCCTATTGTCTCTAACGCCCCGAAAAATGTCAGCATCGTTGACACAAAACCCGGTTTGGAGACCCCTCGAACACTGACTCGACACCCTCGACTCTCGCATCTGTTGCCACAGCTGGGTGTTTACACTCCCCGCAGAGCGAGCCCTCGTCACCACGTCCCCTTTTGAGTTCACCTGGAGTGGTAGAAGGGACAACGTCGCTTCTGACGGGGCTTAAAAGCGTTTTACTTGGCGTTATTTTCCAGAATCCACTCAGACCTGTCTTAAGATCGCTGCTGGAGCAGATCGGTTTCCTCACGGGGTTTACCGTTTATCTTTCCTACTCCTAGAGCCTCGGCTCCCGGCCCTTGCACAGGCTTCCTTGCAGTCACTTTGGTGCATTCCTAAATCTCACGTAGGGTAGAAGACAGCCGATTTTTTCTTTTTTTAAACTGGCTTCTCGGAGGGCAGCTGGCATATAGTAGCAGAGGGAGTAGTAAAGTGATTTATCGTGCAGTTCCTGGGGGGGGGGGGGGGGGGGACCAGTTTGTGAGTAAGGTAATCCAATTTTTTAAAAAAAAAAAAAAAAAAAAAAAAAAAAAAAAAAGCATCATCCTCCAGTGATACCTGAGAGGGTTAAATACCAGGAAGAAGAAGAAGAAAAAAAGCTTCTACATTTGCTATTCCAAATCCCCAGTCATAAACTTTTCATTGGTTGCCCATTTCTCTCCTCCCCTTTCCATGCCCTATATACTTGCTGGCCGCCTTCACAAAGTCTCTGTGTCTTGCCTAAATAGATAATATGGCCATCTTAGTACTTTTGTCCTAGAGGCTCTAATTGCAGGCTGGTACTTCTCCTTCTTAATATTTCTTTTTAGTCTGACGAGTCCCAGTCCTGCGACTTTTCCCATGGCTTGTACTTGCAGGTCTCAGAACGTCAGCCCCTGTATCTAACCCCAGTCTTCCTGGCCACCTTTCTTTGGCTGCACCTTCTCGACTTCTTGTTCAAGAGCAGAGCAGATGCGGGGGATCCTGGCCAGCGGGATGGTTTTAGTACCGTCATGAGGGCCTTCCTCAACCGCCGTGATAAATGCAGACACCCAGCTTACTCCCCTCGGGAAGTAAAGCTTTCTACCTGGGGTGGAGCCAAGGAGATATTAGGAAAGAAAGTTGACTGTAATTGGCCCACAGTGCTTGAGACCAAACAGAAAGTCGAGTGAGTGCGTGTGCTTTCTCAAGCACGTGTATCCGTTCAAGGGGTATTTGGGCTGGTAGGTAGGGAGGTTATATAGAATCTGCACCGTATTTACCTGCGAAAGTTCAGATGAATTGCCAGCACTTTTATAACCGACAGGAGGTCTGATCTCTGCTCCTCATTAAGACAGGTGTGGAGAGAGCAAGTTACCTAAGAGGGTGTTGATTCCTTGCCCTTTCTGGTGCATCTCGGTCCAAATTGCTGAGATGATCCAGCCCAGAATAATGATCATCAGCAAATTGGAAAAATCCTCAGATTGTTGGGATTTCAGAGGATGTCACTGAAGATCAGCCTGTGGATTCTCTTCTCTATCCTACCTCCGGCCACCAAATAGATTAAAAGCTCTGATAAGTCCGGTATAAAAAATATATGCAGATCCTATCAGTTTTCATACAAAGAATGCAGCCTTCTATGGAAGTTTAGGAGCAGAAAACCATATTAAGAGCAGATTCGATACTACTGTGCAAGGGCTGTGGATAATTTTATAGAAAGTAGGTTAACTGATTTTCCAGCACTTTCTAGTTATACTGGAATATAGTGAAGCCTTCCAAAAAAAAAAGGGGAGAAAAGAAGAAATCACTCCACCATATTTTTAAAGAGCAAATTGAAAGTACAGCATTGGCTTATATACCAGCTTTCCCTCTTTAGGACTTTCCACCCAGCTTTTAACTCGGGCGTCACTGAAGTAACCGTGGGGAGGAGTGTGCCTGTCATTTCTTGCAGTGAATCCGGCAAGGGTCATAAGCCCCAGAGATGAAGGCATGGGAAAGATCACTGGTTCACTTTTTACCACCAACTTATTAGTGTTCAGGGAGTGACTTCAGCTCAAATATTACAAATATGCTCTAATTATACTCAATGAGCTATATATCATTACAGATTGCTGATAGCCCTTTGTGGGACATTTTATACAGTTCAGACTAAATATTTTTAGCAATGTGGAGATTTAAAAGTAAAAATATAAGAGATATTGTATATGCCCTCAGGCATATTTTGTTTTAAATATTATCCTTGGCCCAGCATACTGTATAAATATAGTAAATATGAATAGAACTGGCCAGGTGCCAATCTCCTAGGATGAATTTTAGTCAAGAAGGTATTTATGGGATATAAATAATACTGTGTCAACATTTAAAGAAGGGGTCTGATTAGGTTTGAATTTATTCATATTGATCTTTTCACATGCTGTTGGTTTAAGGCTCAAAGTGGAGTTATGCTAAGGTCTACCGATAGTTTACCCAGTGGGAATTAGTAGCCGTCTAGTCCTTTTGACAATGCACTTGATGTTCAAGGCACATTGATTTGAAAGACACTGCTCACAGCTTTAGAAATTTTGAGAGTGAGTCTGTCAACTAGGGTAAGAATCCAAATGATTGACAATTGGAATCGGTAGAGGCTTGGACAATCAAGGGAAGAAAGAGAAAGTTTCACTTTCTATCTTTCCTCTTACTTTATTCATCATCACAGATCGGGCAGTGTTGGGATCCTAACAGGTGGTGATTCCGCCCTCCCCCTCCCTTCCCGGGAACCTGTGGCAATGTCTGGAAACAGTTTCCGTTGTCATGACTTGGTAGGGAAGGGGTGCTACTGGCATTGACTGGGTAGAGGCCGGGTTCTGTTGCTGACCCCCCTAAAATGTACAGGACAGATTCCCCCCCCTCCACTCCCACCACCACGTACATCAGACACTCGTCCAGCCCCAAATGTCAACAATGTGCATGTTGAGAAGCCCTAGTAAGCCTGGTATTGATTTTGGCTTATTCAGTTCTGCTAGGAGTGCCATTTTAAAAGTAATATCCTAACCATAAAATAACTGAGTGTCCAAAAGGACATTAACCTGAGAGCATTGAATAGAAAGATAATTGGAAAGTTATCTTAATTAAGTGCGAGTATGTACTGGACCAGTTTGGTGTGATATGTACATTCTTATTATGCTCTTCGAGCACCTAAATTGAAGACATCAAAACTCCCCATTCATTTAGCCTAAATAATGATGTTGCCCCACTCATCAGTGACTTCGGGCAGCAGCAATGTGATGTTAGAACAGAGCAAGAAGAAATGAGGAGCAGTCTTGGATTTTCCTTGCAAGGAAAATCAGCAGTTCGTGTTAATGAAGAGTAGACCCTCCACCCTAGGCACCGGAAGAAAGTAAATAATTGTGTTGGTTCATTCTATCCTATTGAGCTAGATAAACTGAAAGCTACAGCCCGAGACATCACCATGAGGTTTCGTTTGTAATTGTGGCACATGAGAGTTAAGCATTCAATAGCAAACAACCTCCTTTTCTATTTCCCCTGTAATTTTCCAAGTGAAATCATGGAATGTAGAATGAATACCAATAGCACTATGGTTTTGGTGACTTCGACTTAAGATTCTATTCATGGACATGTCTTTCTGTATACAGATTGCTGGACTCTTGGCCAGCTGCCCAATGAAGGCAAATGTTAGCAATTGCTGGAACAGAGTAGTATTTTTGCTTTATATTCAGGGGTTTTATTTTTTAAGATTCTGTGTGTCCAGAGGTATGAGAAAGAAAGAGAGCAAGATCAAAGACAAGCGGATTTGACCCCTTGACTTCTACCATGATTGAGTTATTAACACACAATGGACCAGACTTTAATTTCTGCATTTTTAATTGTATCATTGCTTGTCCTAACTCTAGTGCCTGACTGTGGTTCCATTGAACTTAGGTCACATTCTTTCAGGATTTCCTCTCCTTTCCTCCTTTTGCTTTTCAAAGACTGGGAGAAAGATGCTGTTTATAACCGAAGGAGTTGGGCCGCTTTTGTTGCCAGGTGAGACCAAGCTCGCTGCAAGCTTCTCCTGAGGCGTCCCCGTCCCGTGGAGGCTGGGCTTTGCGAAGCTAGAGGGGCAGGTGGGGACCTCTTGACCTGGCAGAGGGACCTGGAGCCCTCTGTGTCTCCACAGCGACCCCTGGGGTCTACTCACGGAGCTGCACTTTCTACATTCTGACTTTTCCCTGGCGAGAAGACGCTGATGTAACCTAGTCCGAGCATCTTTCATATAAAGATATGAAAGAATGACAGATCATTTTTCCTAGAGGAAACTGAGACGCGAAAAAAAAAAAAAGGGGGCTAATGACTCACTGCTGATCCCACATCAAATCTGGGTTAGCACCGAGGAGGTCACTGACTGTTAGGCCTTCGCCCAGAGATTACAACACACTTCGGGCTGCATTTTTAGAAGGTTAGGAAGACAGAGTGGAGGAGCCGGGGCCCTGGGCGGGCGTGCTGGCGACCACCGGGTGGCTCTCGGTCCGACCCCGCCCCCCGCCCCCCGCCCCCTGCCGCCGCTCCCACCCCCCTCCCCGCTTTCTGCTGTAAGGTGAGCAGCCTCAGGGCAGAGAGGCTGCGAGAAGGAGTTCTGAAAACAGCCCTTTCAGCTGTCTTGATGTAGCATTTCCGGTCCTGACGGATCCTGGAGAGAGGATCTGGATTTGCCAGATGTGCTCGCTCTACGCAGGCAGCCTTTCTCCTGCAGGGTGTATTCCACTTTGCAGATTCGGAACAGCTTGATGAAATGTGCTTTTGGCCCAGATAAACAAATGTTTCCATTGTCATTTTGAAACCATATGGTGCGCTTTTGTTGTTTAATATTCTTTAAACAAAGATCGTTTTAAACCTAGGCATTCAGCCTTCTCCAGGTATTTTAAATTAAATAGCTCGCTAAAGATTCTTGGATGGGTTTGCCAAGACTCAAAGCCGGCCTCTTCACTTGTTTAGGAGAAATTCGCATCCTGCTGCAACCACCGCGGGGTGGGTAGTCATTTGTTTCTTTCCTAACGTCGGAAATCCGGAAGTGGGTGTTGAACTGCACTGCCCTGTGACCACCTTGCGCCCTGGGGCCGGCTTGGTGGCCTTGGCTCTGCATAAAACTGCCCTTTGACCTCTTCCCCACAGTCTCTGCATTACCTTCTTCTTCAGCTATTCTGGAATATCTGCGTGCATGGCCGTTACCTTCACTTTACCAGGCCTCCCTTTCTTCCCTTCTAAAGATGGAGAATATGCCTGTGTCCTAGGGTTGTCGGGTGGAGGAAGGCCTGCGGAAAGAAGCGCCTAGCTCTGCGTGCAGCACGTAGTAGGTCTTCTTTGCAGCTATTGGTTCATTGAATCTCAAACATCATTGATTTTCAGAAGCGCCATTATTTTGTGTGGCACCAAGAAAGCAATATTACTGACCATTAATTCTACCATGCCGCTAATTGTAAGACACATTAAAAAGAGGGATTTTAGAGATATTAAGGTGGGATTAAAAGCAGGGTTCCGCGGGGCGCCTGGGTGGCGCAGTCGGTTCAGCGTCCGACTTCAGCCAGGTCACGATCTCGCGGTCCGTGAGTTCGAGCCCCGCGTCAGGCTCTGGGCTGATGGCTCAGAGCCTGGAGCCTGTTTCCGATTCTGTGTCTCCCTCTCTCTCTGCCCCTCCCCCATTCATGCTCTGTCTCTCTCTGTCCCAAAAATAAATAAACGTTGAAAAAGCAGGGTTCCGGGAACTACTCCCGCCAGCCTGGAATATCACTGGTACCTTCACTTCATTCTTGTCTTTGTATTACTTCCACTCAATGGATCCATTTCCCTTGCTTACGTGGATCGGGCTTTAGGTGACCTTTGTTGCGTAAGAGACTGGGGAACAAAGGCGGGAAGGGCTGGTAATTCACTGGGTCTAGTGCTGTCTGTCTTCGTATAGGAAGCCCTTGAGAATTTAGGCTTCTTAGGTAAGATTTCAGATTTCTTAGATAAAATCCAAGACCTCTCAGGGTCTGGCCCCTCCTTGCTCAGCCCCACGTCTTGCTAAATCCCTGCATGAAAACTACACTCTGGCCACAGCGGCCTGTTTGCCTTTACCCAAATGGGCCATTTATTTTTGTGCCTCCGGGCCTTTGTCTGTGCTGTGTCTTCTGCTTGGAGATTCATCTTTTAACACCTTTCAACAGCCTTTGAGCTTTAGGCAGATGTCAAAGCCTTTGATTTGTGAATTAGTTCATCCTGTGCAGCCTCACAAGACGGATAACTCATCTCTACAGCAAGCGGCCTCTTCTCTTTTGCCATCGGGAAAATCTAGCCAAATTGCAGCTGGCTTCTTCACCGGTTTGTAAATTGCCTCAGAACGGGAGCTGATTCTCACAGAAACTAGTGCATCGTATTTGCTCAATACCTGCCTCATAAACGAATGAGCATTTCCCTTTAGAGAATAAGATCGACCTACCAGACGAAGGATTTATGGTTCCCAAGCATCAGGACCAGGTGATGTAGAGATGAAATCGACTCCCCTTCATTATCAGGGAGAATGTGACCCATGGATCCTATCGCTGTGGGAACGGCAGCACTGGGCTTCTCGTACCCATACATTTCCTGTTTCCGGTTTTACAGATAATAAAGAGCATCATGGTGAGAATGATAATGATGGCATCCAACCTTCGCTGGGCGCTGACGATGTGTCGAGCACAGTCTTAAATATTTTACATGCAAGTCCTCATTGGATCCTCACCAGTAACCCTATAAAGTCCGTACTAGTATTTTCCCTGGGACATATGAGGACCTGGACGTAACTATTTCTATCAGGGATGTGACTTATTAAAGTAAGGCTCTTAGTTACCACAGATAATCGAGACCCTAAAATAAGAGACCAGGAAATGAAGAGCCTGACTTTCCTGGCCCTCTTGCAAAACGATGTAGCACATCCACGGAAGAGTGGTATCTCTCCTCTCCTACCATGAATTATGTTGTTAAGCTCTGAATTCTTTCCCTACAGAAGGCATTATACCACTGAGGCCATGGTCCTTTTCCCATGGTCCTCTTCTCTGCCTTTAACACATTCAACTTTTATCTTTATATTTGGTTGATGCAAAAATGCTGATTTATCAAGTCCCTGGTTTTGGCCTGGAGCTGCAGCCGTTTCTTCACCAACGTTTTGATAGGTTTGATGGAAGGAGGATTCATCCTGTCTCTTTCAGAGAATTAGTGTTTTGGGGAAGGCAGGTTGGTGTGGTAATGAGCACGGGGATAGCATCAAACACAAGGCCAATGGCAGTTGTTAGAACATGGTGGTCTTGTTTTAGTTAGCTAGTTAGCAGCTTCGCTGGTTCGTCGCCTGTTGTCCAAACTCCATTCTGATCTTGACTGTGCCATTCGTGGCTTTGTGGCCCCTTATTTAACCTGACCTCAGTTTCTTCTCTTCTAAAGATAAAGAAAGAGACACCGGGGTGACTCAGGCAGTTAAACGTCCGACCGTTGGCTCAGGTCATGATCTTGCAGTTTGTGGGTTCGAGCCCCGCATTCAGCTCTGTGCTGACAGCACGGAACCTGCTTGGGATTCTCTCTCTCTCTCTCTCTCTCTCTCTCTCTCTCTCTCTCTCCTCTGCCCCTCTCCCTCTTCTCTCTCTCTCTCTCTCAAAATAAATAAATAAACTTAAAAAAAAAGTAAAGATGAAGACAATAACACCCATTCCCTAGCGTCAGAAAGGACTGATGAAGACGTGGGTAAAAAAGTGTAGCTGTTTCTGGCACCTACTAGGCTTGCTTTGCATTGAATCTCAAGGGCATCTTGTGGCGCAAGTTCAGCACGTTAATTTCCAGTTTTGATTTTTTTTTTTTTTTTTTTGACATCTCAAGATGTTACCAACCGTTTCAAGGGGTATATACGTGTTTAGGGAAAACATGTCTCAAGTATTTTCACCGATCTCTCTGACTATGCATATGGCTCACATAGCATTCACCCCTTTATCTTTCTCGGCCAGAAAGTTTGAAATGCAGTGACGCAGGGAGCGGATGTGGTTCCTAAGAAGCTGATACTAAGAGGGTGCTTCTGTGTAAGGTGCTTCTGGGCCTGGTTCAGTCCTTCTTCACAGGTTTCCTGCCCCTGCCCCGCCCCCGCTCCCGCCAAGTGAGAGTCTGCTGAGATGGAATCCAGGCCATTTGCACTCAAGGCTGAGCCAGGTCAGGCAGCCAAAGTTAAGCTGTGGTGGACCTCATTTCACCTCCATAACCAAGCACTGGCCGCAACAGTTTCTTAGCTGTCAGGTGATTCATTTTTAAAAAGGCCTTAGCGACAAATGACATCAGGGAGTAGAAGTCTCCACGAGGAAGATGGATGGCAGGAAGGAGAGAGGGTGGCCCAGGGTCACCACAAAGGGTCTGAGGAGGAAATGAAAACTTGGGAGGTGATAGCCGAGAGGAGAGGCCTCACCAGGCCCTGGGCGGCTGTTCCCGGTGCAAGATGTTCTCCGTGCGAGGGAGCCTCCTGCTTTCCTGGGGCAGCCGAGTGAAGCCATTTCATTGGTGTGAGAAAAACATTGCCGTCCAGGCGGAGTTACGTTTACCGGATGTAGCCTCTGCTGGATTTCCCAACAGCCGAGAAAGCCATCATTTGTGGACCAGGACGATCCCTTCGTTCTCTCGCATGAGCCCTTGGATATGTTATCACCCGACAAGTTGGAAGCGTGGGGCTTCGATACCCCTTTAACCGTGGGGACTGAGCAATTGGAGGCAAACGGAAAATGCTTTCTGGAGGTTGTGAAGCTCAAACCTTCTGAAAATAGTTCAGATGCATTTCCGAGCTCCCCCCGCAGCTGTCTGCCCTTGCTGGCACGTTCCACGCGTTCCTCAGCGAGAGCACCGCTCTCGGTCAGGCCCTCCTTGCTGCCTGCATGCTGGGACCGGGGAAGCGGGCTCTTCCTGAAGCAGAGACACTGGCTTGCTGACAATGTCTATTTCAGCATGCGACGGCTTTTTTGGGAGATGTTGTTTGTTTCAGGAAATCCTGCAGCATCTTTCCAGTCTCCTGCAAGAAAAAGAAAAATGTTTGCGACTTAGACCTTGGCTCTGCTCATTTGGCTTTCCCTATCTGACCCACACCACGCTGACAAATACCACATCTGTCTTGACGAGCCGGTTCACAAATAACTACTCATTCATAACTTTAGGCTGTTGTAAGGATCCTTATTTGTTACTTCATCTTGGGAATAGGAATGCAGAGTTTGGTTTTGAGAAAGACCACAAGTCCAGCGGCCTTTGCAAATCTAGATGGAAGCACTTTTTGGTGTCTTTTAAGCGCACTAAAACATTTATGGTTTTCAAAACGTCAATGGGAATTTTTGGGAAAATATAATTTAATTTTTGAGTCTTGGACTCATTTCAGTATTGGTAATTCAGTGCTGTTTTTAGACCAGATCGATCAGAGATTATTCTCTCTAGACCAGATTCGGCAGTGGAACAGTGGTTCCACTTGGGAGTTTGGTTCTTATTTGGTCATTTATTTTTCCATCCATTGGCTTAATCTCATTTTCACTTCTGCTTTGACGTCTTAATGACAATACCACTGAAGTTGTTGCTCCCTGCTTTATGATAAAGGCTTAGAAGTAAGTTGCTGGCTGAGAAAGCACCCAAAAGAGTGGATGACATATTCAGAGTCTACTTTAGAAGGACAAAAAAAAAAAAAAAAAAAATCACAGACTGAGGACTTTTTTTTTTTTTCCCCAGAAGTTAGGCGATTTGGTAAAAAGAGCTGCCCCTTCAGAGGTCTGTTTGGGCTTTCTGAGGGGAAATGTTCCCACATCCAAGCTCATACCTTGGCATTTGGGGCTCTGGATGTTAGTGGGGAAGAAACAGAGATGGGAGTGAGCCGGAATTCCTAGCTTTAACTGGAAGTAGCTGGACAAGAACCAGAGCTGAGTTCTGGCCGCCTCCTCAAGCTCGGAAGGATCCGTGCTCACCTGTAGATACGTCTTTTGGGGCACCTGAGTGTCTCACTTGGTTGAGCATCCAGCTTTGGCTCGGGTCATGATCTCACAGTTGGTGAGTTCGAGCCCCACATCAGGCTCACTGCTGTTGGCATAGAGCCCACTTTGGATCCTCTGTCCCCCTTTCTCTGTCTCTCCCCTGCTCACACACGCGTGCTCTCTCTCTCTCATAAATAAATAGTCTGTTAAAAAGTCATGTTGATTTGAATACTAATTTAGTCACTCATTTGTACCCCCTCAGAGTATAAAGCCCTAGTTAAGTATGTTAATGAAAGTGAAGTATGTTAATGGAAGTCACTGGTTAATGGAAGTTACTGGTCAGATGTATGAACTAAACCCTGAACCGCCACTGTTTTGCCTACTCCCTAAACTTGTGCTTCTCTCCCCCATAGAATAAGGCGACTGGTGCTGATTTGTCTTGGAGAGAGACATATTTTGGGAGAATTCCACTGTCACAAAATGTCACCATCAATAATGAAACTATGTGTAGAGAGTCATGTTTAATTTCATTAATTCTTTGGCACTAGTATCCAGATTCTAGAAAGAGGGTCTCGAGCCCAGCTGACCCCGAGTCATTATACATTTGGGATCAGCAGTCTGCCCTCTCTCAGTAACATTTGCTGGGAATTCACGAAGTAGAGACGCATTGTAGTTAAGTGTTGGGAAGAAATGATAGTACCCACGTACGAAACTGCTGCAGTCATGAGAAGGATGTTTGTGGGGCAGGTTTGGAGGGATTGAGGTGGGGACTAATTCCACACCAAGTTTACTGGAGCATTTGTAATGGCATTTAATTATGGTTAAGCTATCTTGCAGCCAGAAATGCTTTCTCTTTCATAGACACTTTCACACTACAAAAAACCACTACTTACCCAGAAAAGTAGACTTTATGAGAGGCTGATTTTTCCCTGATCCACCTGGTTGGATTGCCTCAAGGTCAAGTGAGATTTTGTAAAAGTCCTTTTTGAACTATAAGTCACAAATACCTATACTAAAGTTTCTCAAATTTTACCATGCAAAAGAATTCCCTATGTCAGTAGTAGTGCTTGTTATAAATGGGGTTTCTCAAACTTTTGTCTCCTACCCTCCATCCACACTGGGATTCAGTAGTTTTGTTTATTTATTTTAAAAAAATTAAATGTTGATTTATTTTTCAGAGACAGAGAGAGACAGAGTGGGAGCAAGGGAGGAGCAGAGAGAGAGGGAGACAAAGAATCTGAAGCAGGCTCCAGGCTCTGAGCTGTCAGTGCAGAGCCTGACACGGGGCTCCAACTCAGGAACTGTGAGATCATGACCTGAGCTGAAGTCAGATGCTTAACCAACTGAGGCACCCAGGGTGCCCCCGGGATTCAGTAGTTTTAAGGTGGGCTCCAGAAACCTGCCCTTTGACAAGAAAGCCAGGTGATTCTTAGGCAGGAGCTCCAGAAGACGCTCCGGAAACACTCTGTTTTTGTTTTGTTCCTTAGCTTTATTCCTTAGCTGTGTCTTCACAGGCAAAATGAACCTTACAACTTTTACAGTTAATATCGTAATCTTTTAGGCATTTTGCAAACTACCCATGCAAAATTTTAATTCAGGACCATTTCTATCTTCCGGCGTAACACGAGTGATAGTTCTCCATTATCAGTCAGTGAGTGCCCAAATACTTCTAAAAAGGACTGTTTCTCTAAAACTAATTCATGTCTCGGAATTTCATAGGTGTTCACACTTTATACAGCATTTCATACATATCCAAAGACTCATTGATCTAAAAAAGCATATTCCTACCACAGTGCCGCTTTAGTCATATGGATTGTTGAGACTGATTTTTTTAAAAACTAAGAATTGCTTTCTTTAACCTAAATAATCACTATTAGCATCACTTCTGTCTCCATCCGATTTCCGGTCTTTACTTCTGCACAATGGATCAGCACCAGAGCGCCCTGTCTTTTGGCTTTGCTTAAAAACAAACAAACAAAACAAAGCAAGAAAACAAGGAAAGAAAGGATTTAATACAGCAGCTTTATAACAGAGTAAAAGTAAACCAAAGGTGCATACTTGAAGACTACTTGCTGGAAATTGCAAATGACGGTAGTTACCTTGCCTTGGTCCCACCCAGACTTCCTCTGACCTGGGTGACCTGGGGCATTTCAGAGATCGGGATTCTGTTACTAGAACTGTCCCTCTTCCGGCATCACGACATCCACTGGCCTGAAGAAGGTGCTGTTTCCCAGGAAAAGGAGTTAAATCCCCCCAAGAAGTGCACAGGGCCATAGTTGGAAGAAAAAGTGTTGCTAGCCAAGCGACTTCCTCTGCATATTCTGCCTTTCTCTGGCTATAGTCTTGGAGATTTTTATTTAAGATAACTTTCAGCATCTCTTGTTAGAGGTCAGATATGAACGAGGATTTTGTTTGACTTGCTAATCTTGCGACAAACAGTTTATACCCAGTGTAGCTTCCTGTCTTGGCTGACGGGTTATTCGAGGGAATTTTCTCCCTGTTAAGGCTGTGTAGAGGCTCTAAAAATAAACAACATGGTTGCTCATTGGGGAGAACACGTGTGAGCAGATGCCGGCTGGTAGCGGCATATGGTGGCAAGATGATAGTGGCATATTGCAGAAACCTGGGTGTTGGCCTTCGTCTTCCATGCCATCCGGGCCATCCGGAGTCCCAGAGTCTCCACGAAACAGGGCTCTGACCGGAAGGTGTAACCCCCAGAAATGTGAAAGCATGGCCTTGGGGTCTTGGTAGTGGGTGGAACGTTGGAGACGGTAAGTTACAGGGTATGGAAAAAAAAAAAAAAGGCTTCCTTATCCATTTTCAAAGTGAGAGATAAAATAGGCACAAATCTGGCAAAAAAAAAAAAAAGAGAGAGAGAGAGAGAGAGAGAAGCATCCACCCACAAGGCTTTTGTCTTTGGTCAAAAGAAGTTTGCAAGTCAGGTCTGAAGAGTGGCAGTGATAACCGCTTTTGGAGGACGTACCCTAGGTGAACGGAAGGTACATGGATTTTACATCTGGGTGGGGAGCTCGGGAAGAAGTAGGTTCACACCAGGTCTGGAAGCCGGTCGGGGATTCGTCTATCAGATGAGATAACTCATAGTATTACCTCCCTCGATCACCTTCAATTTGCCAGTGTCATTGTGATCTTCTAAAACCCCTCAGGGGTAGCGTTACGTATGCCTCATCTTACAGAAACAGAGGTTTGGGTAAAGCCAGGGATTTGTTCAGAGTTTCACAGGAAACCAGGGACAGGGTAAAGGTTTCAGTCTACATTTTGTTTTTTTTTAATGTGTATTTATTTTTGAGAGAGAGAGACAGAGACAGAGACAGAGCAAAAACTGGGGAGGAGCACACAGAGAGGGAGGCACAGAATTCAAAGCAGGCTCCAGGCTCTGAGCTGTCAGCACAGAGCCTGACACGGGGCTTGAACCCACGAACTGCAAGATCACCACCTGACCTGAAGTCGGACGCTTAACCGACTGAGCCACCTAGGCGCCCCTCAGTCTACATGTTCTTATGCAAAAATCCATTTGTCACTCACTCCACCCCAGACAGAACACTCAAGAGTGTTTTCTCTTCAATTAGAGGTATTTTTCGGTGCATTTTCTTTTATAAAAATATGGTGGGCGATATACGAGATGTAGTTGCTGTTACTTTAGAGAAAGAAAAGTTCAGAATTTCGTGATGGGATAACTGTCATGGCAGATGCGTTTAATCCATCCCACGTAGCCCTAGATTTCTAAACTGTAGCTCAGCAGCCCCGAACCAAGATCCACTCGCATTTTTGACTTATTCGAAGAGTTTCCACACGCGGGTTAGAAATGACGATGGGGGTCTTAAGAAAACTGAAATCTAGGCCAACCAAATGAAACATTCAGTTTCATTCACAATGGTAGGCTGTCTTTTGTCAAAGGAGGTCAAGGCCCTTCCTGTTCATCTTTAATATAAGTCACGGTATTTATTTTACCATTTCCGTATATAAATTGTGCATTGTTATTTTGACACTAGAGCTAAGTGTTAAAGGGAAAACGGAATTCAGGAGCGTGGCTGGTGGTTAAGAGATCAACAGATCTGGGACCAGAATCCAGAATCCCTCGTAACTCCTTGGTCCCTGAGTAGCAGGGACCTTATGTATGTGGGGGAATAAGTATGTTCAGAGAGGCCCCTTGGACTTTGAATCTTTGTATAGCTCTGTGCGAGGCGTCTCCTCAGTAAAATAGCTAATGACTGTGCTTTTTAAAACTCCTAGCTGTCTGCCCAGTTGTTACAACACCCTCTGGCTCAGTGGGCAGCTTGTGTTCCAGACATTCCCAGGTGCTCTGTGGGTACCTTGGTGAGTATACTTGTCTGCTTTATACCTCATTTGATGTAGTGACATCCAGTCCATCTTTCGTGTGTGTCTCCTGTGGGGAACTTGTCGGAGGCAAGATAGAATTCTGAAGTGCAGCCTTGTTGCTGAATAGTCACAAAGGCGCCCCGAAGTGTCAGTCACAGTTTACCTGAGAAAAAGTTGTGAACAGCTTTGCAGTAACTGATGACTTAATTGTTGTATGTGAAAGAACGGATTGTGGGTATATGACATGTGTGTCCCGGGGGGTGGCATAGTGATCCGAAAGACGGATCTGCGACACCACCCCCCCCCCGACCCATGGAGGATGCTTTCTGAGGGGTTGAACAGCATGGCCAAAACGTCAAGTGTCATTTGTTTGTTATCTTTTTTGCATCTATGTTCTTCTGCCCGGCATACAGTAGTTGCTCAATTAATGTTTCTTGTACTCGACGGAAGGGGAAGAAGGAACTTTTCTTCTTCATAGGGAAGCCTAGGGGAAAGTTGCCATTATCTGTGACCTTCATGGTGTCATTTGTGGGTTGCCTGAGAGTGGATTGTCATGGGTCAGGCCTTTGGCCGACTGGACGTGGGAGCTGGCCACTCAGCCCTGACCCTCAGCACAAGCGCACACCCCTCAGAGCCAGTACCACGTGCGAGGCCGAGGGGCACTGAAGCCAGCGGTCTCAGTGCTTTCTGATTCGAAACGGTAATCAATTCAGCCAGCCTTTATTGAGTGCCTACTGTATGCCGAGCAGGGAGACCACAGCAAAATAGGACTCAGATGATCCTGAGGTATTCAAGAACTCAGGGGTCCGAAGTTGCCCCTGATCCATGTTCAGGAAGAAATGAAATGAATTTGCAATCCTGGCATTGGTTCACTTGCATTTTTGAGACCCCAAGAAGGTTTGGATGATATTGGTGCTAAATGTGGGCGGAGGTCCCGGATAGGGACAAAAGAAATGTTTTTATTACCCTGGTAGATACCTGATTCACTGGTATATCCTCCTCTGCAATGTACCATGCCCAACCTTGCTTCTTAGGAATCAAGGAATGAAGGATTAAAGTAGTTTATTTCCAATGGGCTAGGCCGGGTTTCCTCAAAAAGAACTGATTCTACTGAGACGATACATTTATTTTCATGAACTGAAGTGGCTAAGAACTGCCATGTGGAAAGAGTGAAAAGTTTAATCCATGCTTTTAGATTTCCCTTTTGTGAGACAGATTATATGTTGTTTTCAATCCACAATTTGTATTTCATTTCACTGTCCAAACCAAGAAGAGTTAATTATCTGGTGTTTGTCCCACTAGCTTTTTGGAAAAGGAAAGGGAGGATGGAATGAGAGGAGGAAAACATTTGTTGACTCCCTCCCGTGTCCCTGGCACTTAAGAGGCGTCATCCTGACCCCTTCCCCGTGTCGGTGGGTTGGGCACGGCCTGGATGACGATCCCCACGTGTCAGGAGACCGTGGCTTGGACAGGGAAAGACCCTGTCCTCGGGCACAGCACAGGCAAAGCCAGGATCTGAATTCAGGTCTGGCCTCCGTGCCCTCCACCAGGCCACGGAGCTCCCACACTTTCCTGCCTCCTTTTTGCGTCCCCTTTGAAATCTCGTCCCCTTCATTTTTATCACTTTCTCGGTGACCACTTTGGATTCGTTTCCTTGTCCGCTTTTCTTCCCCTAGTAAACGTGTTGAGAGCCCCACTCTGCTTCCTTGTGTGGTTTTTCCTCTCAGACACTCCTCACTTGGGGTTATTTTTGGTCATTTAATTGCTACAAGCTTCCTTCTTTCTTTGGTGAAAAAAAAAAAAAAAAACACTGGAAACCCACCCTGCTCTTCAGCGAGTCTGGGAAGATCAGGAGTGTCTCCGAGGGTGTGGAAAGGAGAGATAGGGCACCAGCCCCATGTAGATTCCCGTACAGTGGGAGGCTCTGTCACCCCGCCCCCGGCCTCCAGGCCTGTGGGAAGAGCCTGCGGACCCCTTTCAGACCTTCCATAGAAGACCGCTGAGCAGTGGGGCTCTGCATTTTTTTTTTTTTTTTTTTTTTTGTCTCTGTTCTTAGAAATAGTAATTGAGTAAAAATGTAAGTGAGTGGGTGCCAGGGGGCAAGTGTCCAGGGTCAGGGTGAATTTCTCCATGCTGAGTGTGATTCTGAGCGCTCGTTAAGTGGAGGCTGGCCTGTGCCAAGCGGCTCCACGGCCATCCCTGTCACCTTGTGTGAACCGCCTCTCCCTTCCAAGGAGATGTTGGGAGCGGCCGGAGGGAGCTGGGCCTGTGGCGCCTCTTGCTGTTCTCACTCTCTAACCTGGGTGTAGTTGATAACTCCGTGTTCTGACACCCACGACTGGACTGGCGGTGCTGATGCTTCATCAGCTGGAAATGAAATCCTCTGGAGGACGAAATGGTCCTTGCTTCTCACAGCCCATGTGGCTGCTGAATCATTTTTCTCTTTTTAAATTCATCACCCCCCCCCCCCCAAAATCTTGGTTGAGATCAGGTTAGCCTGCCTGAAGCTTTTCCTAATGAGATAGAAGAAGCCAGATCAGCAACTGGAAGGGGCTCCCTGTGGATAAATGGATTGAAAATTGTGAAGGCAAAGTCAGGTGGTTTGGGGTTTGATTTTGGTTTTGGTTTTGGCTTTTTTTTTTTTTTTTTTGAGAATTTACTGAATGAGAGGCTGTTAAGTAGCCCCGTGAAGGTTTAAAGATGGTGTTTCTGGGGCGCCTGGGTGGCGCAGTCGGTTAAGCGTCCGACTTCAGCCAGGTCACGATCTCGCGGTCCGTGAGCCCGAGCCCCGCGTCAGGCTCTGGGCTGATGGCTCAGAGCCTGGAGCCTGCTTCCGATTCTGTGTCTCCCTCTCTCTCTCTGCCCCTCCCCATTCATGCTCTGTCTCTCTCTGTCGCAAAAATAAATAAAAACGTTAAAAAAAATTAAAAAAAAAAAAAGATGGTGTTTCTCAAAGCGTGGCCTGCGTTTGTATCTCCCGAGGTGTCACAGAAAGCAGATTCCCTGGCCTGGTCTCAGACCAGATCCGTGGATCTCAAGATCCGTGGAGGGGGGCAGGGGGAGTGGAGGCACCTGGACACCTAAGCAGACAGCGAGGGCTGTTCTGACCTCACTGGTGCTTGTGGATGCTCCGATTGTGCAGGTCTGTGTACTCACAGCCCTTCAGCATGGAAGGATTCAGACCCGGTAGGGCTTCGGTTTGATCAGCTGGTTCTGCAAGTGTGGGACCCTTAATCCACGGCACGGCAGAATCTTGGCCCCGAGCCTTCCATTCTCCCACGTGCGTGCAGATACCGAGGTAGGGCTGTTGTCAATAGTGTCACACATTTCCCTTGCTCACTCTTCACCACAGAGGGAGCGATGAGTGCGTAAGGAAATAAATTAGACACACAGGGTAATGGGTGCCTAGTTTGGAAGTTATGCTTGGGGGTGAATTTTTCCCCTCAAGCGCCTTCAACCGGGCAGCTGTGAGCGGAAGGAGAATTTGGAAAACTCGTGTATTATGTGTAAGTGACATAGATAACGTATAAGTCCATGTATAGTGTTTAATTTCTTGAGGTTCTGTTGGATCAAAGCACTGCCGACCTCTTCATGGCCTGAATTCTGTTCTCAGACATTCCATGGGGTAAGGATCTAGCCGACAATGGAATGTAAACTCTACTCACTCTCTCAGCCAAACTCAGCTTTGAGGAACGGCAGTTTCCTCTTTCCAAATGCTGTTTTTCTCAACGAGAGGTAGTAGAGCAGGTGCAAATCTGACCAGCTATTGAAAAGAAAAGTTAATGATAAGTTGCTTGGTATCTATGCAGTCCTGTACCTCCTGTTATTCCGATGTGGTTTTGGAACCATAAGTATTTTGAATCCGGCCACACATTATGGATATTCTGTAACTACTGTAGGATTTTGGGGCTATCAAACTATTTACAGAAATGTTCGGTTCTACATGGACTATATCACCAACCATCCCACACGATTGAAGTATGAAAAGAATGCAATGAATGAAAAGTATGCAAAGAATGAACGCAGATGGTATTAATACTATTTCCCCCCTGGGGGCGCCTGGGTGGCTCAGTCGGTTAAGTGTCCGACTTCAGCTCAGGTCACGATCTCGAGGTCCGCGAGTTCGAGCCCCGCGTCGGGCTCTGGGCTGACGGCTCAGAACCTGGAGCCTGCTTCCGATTCTGTGCCTCCCTCTCTCTCTGCCCCTCCCCCATTCATGCTCTGTCTCTCTCTGTCTCAAAAATAAATAAACGTTAAAAAAAATTAAAACAAAATACTATTTCCCCACAAAGCTTTTAATGAAAAGATCTCTACATTAATTACAAATACAGGTACAGTTCTGAGAGAAATGAATGTCAAATGCATGCAGAGATTGTGGGAAGGCACAGGTAGAAACAGGACACTCTTATGATATTAGTTCATTCTACAGTATTTACCAAGTGTCTGCCGTGCGTCAGGCACCGATCTGGGCACTAGTGACCCTGATAAGTGAATCAAACAGCAAAACACCTTTGTCCTTAGAGAGGTCCACCACCTTTTGGAGGAAGATAAATAATTCATTTTAAAAAACGAAATAAGAATGGCAGAATTTTGAAAACGTTAGAGCGGAAAACGTGGAGCAGGGTCGTGGCTGGAGAGGCGAGTTGGAATTTCAGAGAAGCTGGGCATGGAAGCGTTCGTGGAGAGGGTGGCATTTAAGCAGAGGCTTGAAGGAGGTCAGAGAGGAGCCTGGAGCTGTGTGGGAAAGACCACTTCTGGTAAAGGGGACAGCCAGTGCTGCTCTGGTCGTGTTCCAGGATGATCAAAAGTGTCCTAGGAGAGGAGATGAGAGAGATGGTATTGGACAGACAGGTCCTTGTAAAGCCTGTGGCTTTTCCTCTGAGCAACAGAGGGAGGACGGTGGTTTTCGTCAAGGTTGTCCTGGTGGCTGTGAAGTTGAGAATAGTCCGCAGGGTGACTGACGTAGGGGCGTGAGGTGCAGTGAGGAGGTCTTCGTAATGCATCGCGACGGCCGTTTGGCAGCTGCATTTCCACGTGAAACTTCACTATATCAAGCATTTCAAATAGTGCTGAGTTCTTTCGTTAGTAATCGTCTGATAGGCAAGCTACCATGGGTTCTGTATATAGAACACGGTTTGTTTTTAGTGTTTTAAATTAATATTCCTGAGTTATCGTCAACTCACCTGCCCTTTCTTTTCTGGGAAGAAGCTATCTGTGTTTTCAGATAACCTCTTGGGTCTCCCATCTGTGCTGACAAGTGTGGAATGGCAGAACTAGAGTTCATACTCGCTGTAATGCCTCTTCACAGCCATCTCTGACTCAGCGGCCAGGGACACGGGGCACTAAACTCATTGGGGATGATGTACTGGCCTGAAAGAAGGACAAACTACCTTTCCTCGTGTCAACTAGAAAGTTGGGCTTAGGAGCGTATTTGGATGTGTCCAGATGTGCCTAGTGCCTTTGCCTAAACTTTGAAATGAGGTCATAAGCCAGGGAATTTGCAAAACTGTGTCTCTTATTCGTTGAAAAGCATTTCTGTTGGACCAGAGTTTGCTTTCTAACTTTTAAGTTTTGAACCGTAAGACTGGAATGTCGATCTTATTCCTTTATCCGTCTGTACGAGAAGTATCTATCCAGTCTACTGTGGGCCAAGTGTTGTGCTAGGTAGGCCAACAGATGGAAGAATGTGGTGTGGATCCTATCCCCAGGGAGCCTGTAACTGAGTGAGGAAGTCAGGCAGACCAAACCAACCAAGCAAAACCAAAAAGCCAACACCAGATGGTTGATTCTATCTAAGTAAGAGGCCCGATTCTAAATAAGAAGAATTGCTTAACTTGTCCTGGAGAGGTGAAGGAGGTCTTCCTGGGGAGGTGATACCTGCCGCTTGAGGGACAACCTTTGAAATTACCGTTTGGCAGTCCTCAAGCAGCAATAGGAAGCTGTGTATGCTTTCTGGAAGGAAGAGATTTCCCTTTTTGTATTATTTCCTTCCTCTCTGAGTTTGCATGACTACCATCTTAATGAATCATGAAACAGCAGAGCACTTGGTGTGGTCTTTGAAAAAACTGATACATTCCTTCAGGAGACCCACTTGGAAATACTGAGCCTAAGGGATAGGAGTTTTATATCAAGTATTTCTTATCCAAGGGTGATACATTCAGCAGACACAATTTGCCTGTCGCCTATAAAATCTATTAGATGGTGATGTGTTGTGGTCACATGGGACTCTGTGGAATATGGCATTATTTTACAAGCTCAAGGTCACTATCTAGAGCTTTTGTCTTCCTCTCAATGGCATACCCCCAAAATTGACCTCTCGCTCATATTATAAGGATTTTTGGGTTGGCTATGGCTTTGCTCGATGACATCCTCATTCCGGGACCCACGTAAAGGAGCAGCCTCTAACTTGGGCATGCTGACCTCCTGGCTGGACCAGGAGATATGGCTGTTTTCCATGCCCAGGTTCCATTGGCCACAGCTGATTTCAACAGCACAGGAAGGGAGCACGAAAGTGAACACCAGGGGGCAATGGGCCCAGGGGAGAGGGGCAGACATTTTGAACAACTGATACCATTCACCACAGTGTAGGTGGAGGAGTTGGGGAAGGAAGAAAGATTTCATTCATGTCGAAAACTTTCTGTATCACGTGTGTGATGTGATTGGATTCGCACTCTTGCTTTGTCTGTGGAATTATGGGGACTTTTACAATGGATATTTACTGAATAATTAGTAGGTTGATTTTATAAGACAGACATAAATGTCATTCTCCATTTTTATCTGGTATAAATGGCGCAGTTGGCAAGTACTGGGTTTTTGAAGGAAGCCCTGATGTGTTAGGTGAAACTTACGTATGTCCGGGAAAGCCTAAAACTCAAGCTTGCCTCCCCAACATGTAGTGTAGTGACATCCCGTAGCCTCAGGGTTTCAGACTGCCACCATGGTCCTGACGCGCCCAGCAGTATCTGATAGATGTTGTCCCCAGTAAGACCCAGGCTGCGTCCCAGGAGAGTAGGTCACAAGATGCGTGTGAGTTCCATGCCCGTTTGACAATGGAAACGTCACGTGCCATGTGGTTGCCTAGAATCCTGTCCAACCCGAACCTTGGTCTCCTGACAGCGACCTACTAGGTAGGTTGCTTAGACTCATGCTCCCTCCTGCTGCGTCCAGTGAGCAAATGGAGAGTGACCCTGCGGGCATGGGGCATCTCCCGTGTGACTCTCAACACAGTGGCAACCGCCTGTCCGTGCTGATGGCCCCTGAGCGAGCTCGGTGGCTTGGTCTGGCACGCTCATAATCATCTCCACGGCCTGTCCCTAGTGGCCGCAGATGATGGGCTTTTCCATCCTGCCCTTGAGGTCCGTGGTGGGAAAGAGCAGAAAAAAATGAAAGCATTGTTTTGCGCACGGCTGGACATCTGTGTCTCTGAATCGGCCCGCTGTGTGCCTGGGGCAGCTGCTGGGGCTGTTTTGCTGAATGTGAACTTTGTCCGCTGACTTGAGTCACAATTGGTCTTGGATCCTCTGAAATCGAAACGGTCAGACCACGTTTTTCTAATATTCAGTTGGATCGTACCTTTGCTCTGAAGTGGAGCTGACTCGCATGCGTTGGTGCCGGCAGCAGGGGTTGCGTCTCTGTTTTCCTGGTCAGTGTGGCTTGTTTTTCCAAGGCTGCTACTTACCTTGTCCGCTGCCCACACTCAGGGGAGCGGGAGGGCGGCTCCCTCTGGAACTGTGGCCACGGACGCTTCAGGGCTTGTTGCCTTGAGTGTGAGTGTTAGGGAGAGGGCGGTCTTTTCGGAGAGGGATCAGGGGAGCACCAAGGACAGCTAACCTACAGGTTCGCTGGCCCTGTGGCAGGGACTTGGCCGTGGACTTCAGATAGCACCGTGCTCAGACCCTTCCTTGGAAGCATTGACTGTCGACGCCTCGGTCGCCGTCTGAGGGCTGTAGTGTCGAGATTCTCCGTGTAGCTGCGCACTGAGTCACCTAGGGGGCATCTGATATGCTGGGGGCCACCTCCCGAAGTTCTGGCTCGGTTGGTGGGGGCAGGGGAGGAAAGGGCATCTTTTGTTTTCCAAAGAACCCCAGGTGATTCTAATGTTCAGCTAGAGTGGAGAACCTCTGTTTTGGGGGCTTCCATAGCTTTCGTTGAAACTATGATTTTCTGTCCAGCTAGAGTGAATTTCTGCATGAAGAAAAGGCATATGTTTGAGTAGGGGTATTGGTAGAGGGAGAGGGCAGTTTCTGTCTTTAGTGACGTTAATTAAGGTGAAAAATAATGCCAAAGCTGGCTATCGGTTATCGAATAGCTGCACTAGGTGCCGTGCTAAATATTAGCCTTATAAGGTAAACACAATTATCATTCTCCGTTTGATAGGTGAGGAAACCAAGGCTTAGAGGCATCATGGAATTTCCCCACAGTCACCCAGCTAATAAGTGACAGAGCCAGAACTCGAACTTGGTCTCTCTGACTCCAAAGCTCATCCTATCAGTCAGGCCCCTGAGATGATAAACTTAACTATAAAATTTTGGATGAAAGGATGAGATGTCAGAAAAGGGGCATTCACTGAGAATAATATGTGTCTATATTATTAAGAAATTATTCATTTTTGGGGCGCCTGGGTGGCGCAGTCGGTTAAGCGTCCGACTTCAGCCAGGTCACGATCTCGCGGTCCGTGAGTTCGAGCCCCGCGTCGGACTCTGGGCTGATGGCTCGGAGCCTGGAGCCTGGTTCCGATTCTGTGTCTCCCTCTCTCTCTGCCCCTCCCCCGTTCATGCTCTGTCTCTCTCTGTCCCAAAAATAAATAAACATTGAAAAAAAATTTTTTTTAAAAAGAAATTATTCATTTTTGAAAAAAGAAAAAATGATATGTTTGGATGTCTTTGTTCTTTTCCCTTAAATACGGTATTTCGCTCCTAAAAACCTAGGAAAGTTCAAGGCACACGCCAGACCCTGAGGGCTTGAACACGGATGTGGGAATTCGGCGGTGACTTCCGAGTTTAGCGCGTCTGTGTTCCGTGTTCCCCATTTGGGGAATGGAGATGGTTTCTTGTGATGTGAACTCCCATGAAGTGTGGTGCCTCCTTGTAGTTCTTCTGCTGTCCAGATCGCGGAATCACTGGAGCGTGGAACACAAAATCCGGGCGTCTCTCGTTTTGTTCCTTGGTTCGACCAACCTTTCTGTGGTTATCGTTGTTGTTTTTCTGTAGGCTGGTAAATCTGAGTCCTTACTTAAACTACTGCATTTATCCTTGAATGCCTGTTAAAAGTCCAGGATGGTACCAGGCTAAGGCCCTAGAGATTCTGCCACCTGTTCCTGGCACTCCTATCTATCCCCATACATATGAAAGAATGTTGTAGATTCGGGCACCTAGTAACTATGTGTTAAATGAGGGAGTGAATGAATTTTGCAAATATGGGCCGTGATTGAAACAGTGCCTTCCATGTTGCTAAGGATTTCTTGGGGAGATGAGAAAGATCTTAGTTAATGGGTAAGCTTCCAGTTTCTGCCTGGGGCCACATAGTCTGGTAGCCAACTCCTAATTGCCTACCTGGGAGACCTTTCTGTACACAAAGCGTAGCAATATTAATGGGCTTGAAAACATCACCAGCCTCTGCTTATCTCTCTTAGCCTTGATGAAAGGAGGCAGACTTGTTCTTCAGCTGGCAGTAGTGTCTTTCATATTATAAGTTAGAAAAAGGGCAGAGTCCCCAGGGCACGGGAGGAGCAGGAGGAGGAGCTACCTCCCAGCCCGTGTGAAAGAGGAGAAGCCCCACTCTGATGCTGGCTTGCCATGCAGAGTCCTACGGGGACACCTGGATTGCACCCTGCTCCCTCTGCGAGTTCACACTGCTGTCACTGGAGTTATAAAGGGACGGTTAGGCCTGTGTTCTTGGGTCTTTAGCCAGACAGCACAAGTATTTTTAGGGCCCTTCTTGTCTCAATCTGATTTCTGCTCGAAACTTTAACACATGCAGGCTGCACTGGAATGACTTTTAAACTACTCTCTGGGTAGTGTAGAAGGGGGTGGATTAGCACTACAGCCTTTAAGCAGCGCTTTTTTTTTTTCTTTTTCTTTTTTTCTTTCTTTCTTTCTTTTTTTTTTTTTTTTTATTGCTAAATATCCAACAGGCTGAACAGAGGAAATTCAAGTCTAACCCTGGAGGGACCCCTGTTTAGTCATCTGTCTAGACAGACGGGTTCATATAATGGGCCTCTCTGTTTCTTTTGCTTTGTTATAACAGACGGTGGTCCCTTCCTTTAAACTTGTGAAGATGACAGCCTTTGGTTTTTTTGATCCTAACCTATGGTTGATAAAGCCAAGAAAGTGACTCACACATGAGCCAAAGATGACTCTTGAGTGTGGCACTTAGTCTATGATATAATAGAAAGAAAATACAGGCTTTGCATAAAAGAGACCTGGATAAAATCCTAACGGTGTAATATCGGGCAAGTCAGCTACCTTCTCTGAACCTCATCTTTCTCTTCTCTAAAATGAGAACGAATTTTTAAAAATCTGCTTCTTAATGGGACTTCAAAAAAAATAATACATAAAAATAACTTGCACAGGGTAGGGGCTAAGTAAACCATCATCATTCATTCATCCGTTCATTCATTTCAGGGTGATCAGTGACATCTTCACTTTCTAGCTTCTGTATCCTGAGAACTATAGAGAAACCATAAATTCCAGCCCATGTTTTTTAATATTCAATTTCCATACGTTGAGAAAACCAAGCATGCATATTTTAAAAAGTCTATGAAAAGAATTTTAAGAAGTGCCAGCAACTTTGATAAGAGGAAATAATATCAGAGATACTGTTTAAAAATTGATGGAAGTAAGTAAGGCAGAATGACATTCTTTGTCTTCTGCGGAGGGCTTGAAGCTCTCAGAACTTGCCTAAAAGGACTATGTGTGTTGTTAACTCTTTCTGCAATGAAGTGGGTACATCTGCCTCCCTTGTTGTGTCTCTAATCCCTGCCTGGCTTGTCCCTGGAAACACTGATGTGGAAAATTTTGTTTTATTCAGTTTAATTCGGTAAATATTTACTGAGCATATAGTGCCTCAAGGGCTTGGTACCTGAACCACACGGGCGGATACAAAGTGGGTCCCTTCTGGAAGAGGCAGTGCGCACTGCCCAGAGGAATACGCTGGGGTCACATAATCCAGGTACAGTCGAGGTGGCACTGTTTCTAGTTCCATATGTTGGGTTGGGCATGTTTCCTGTTTAAGCCTCAGTTTCTTATCTTCCACCAAAATGGGATAATCCTGGTGGGGTACGCGACGGATGGCACGCCTTTCCAAACAAGTCATGTTCCTCTTATTGCTGTAATTTTTAAATTGTTATTGTTCTATTACATCTGCCCTCAAGTAACTTGTAGCCTGCTTGTGGGGACAGGTCTATACACTGGCAACCCTCTACAAAGCAGAATCGTAGAAAATTGCTGAATGATGTTTACAACAAAGGACAATGGTAGCACAAGGGCAAGGTGGTTGGTTAACGAAACCACCTTTTAAGAGAAGCCACCTGTACTTGTCCACGGAACAGTGTGTGTACCTCAGCAGCGAATAGCCACAGCCTTACAAGGAGAAGGGAACTAGAAAAAACTCAGCCTGTTCTTCAGCCATTGAAGGACAGAAGCAAACGAGGTCTATGTCAATAACAAAGCTTTTCACATTTCATAGTACAGTTCGTGACATTCTCCTACATTGAAATTCCATTAGAACCCAGTGCTATACGTGGCTTCAGATATGGTATGTCTGACTCATGTCTCTTTCAATACAACTGCAATCAATAAAAAACCCCAGTAAAATGTGGTTAACCACAAGGACATCCCTCCCCACCAACCCCACCCCCAAATCAGCACTGTGATTCATTCAGTTCAGTGCTCCTCCCCCTAATATACTTTATATGGAGAGAGACTTAGGCTTCTTCAAGTACAAAGAACAGAAGTCCTGTTCTGTTGCTTGGTGCCTGAGCCTTGGTGGGATAGCTTTGCCCCTGCTGACCCCCGGGAAGCCCAGTCCTCTCCTCTACCTTGTCCGGCTGTGGCCAGAGAGAAAGTCTACCCCATGTCATGGGGTGGCGAGATAGATGCCTCCAAAGGATGCAGTCCGAGGTCCCAGAGGGTCTTGCTGGATACAAATTCCTTCTGTCTCTCTAACAACTATAACTGGCTTCTAACTGTTCCTCGGTAACGTGAGCGGGGAGCCCCCTGTTTGCCACCATCTCCTTAGTTCTAATTCATTGTCTATGTTGCAGTGCTTGTCTCTTCTGTTTCTTACATAGAAGGGACCTGAATGAACAGCAAGAGCTGTGGATGTACTAGGAGGGGTGGAGGGAGCCAGGGGGACACAGGGAGGGGACGAGAAGGGTAAGAGACAAACAGGTGTAGAAAGGGCACAAAGGTAGCCTTCACCTGCTTGATGTTTGGGCCCATGGCCATCACCGGCTCAAGCAGCACCTTCCAGGGCCAGTGAGCCAGAGGGATGTCTGCCAGCAGGCTCGAGCTGTCCTTGAAACATGACCTTCTGTCACCCATGGGGGAAGTAAGGCCTCACTCTTACCTTTAATTGCAAAAGCAAACCAAGAGAGTGTGCGACATTTTCTTTATCCTTAGGAAAATGTTGCCCCTTTCTTTGTTCCTACCTGCGCCTCAAAGCCACCACTCGTGTGCTTTCTCAAGGTGGCCATCTGGGCCGAGGTTTTATTTAAAAATTCTGAGGTTAGGGGCACCTGGGCGGCTCAGTTGTTTAAGTGTCTGACTCTTGGTTTTGGCTCAGGTCGTGATCTCATGGTGTGTGAGTTCCAGCCCCCGCATTGGGCTCTGTGCTGACAGCACAGAGCCTGCCTGGGATTCTGTGTCTCCCTCTCCCTCTCCCTCTCCCTCCCCCTCTACCCACCCCCCCACCCCGGGGGAGGGGGGCGGAGGGGAGGGGGGGGAGGGGGGGGGCGGGGGGGGGGGGGGGGGGG
>NW_024412470.1:2709418-2736105 GCF_014898765.1 Herpailurus yagouaroundi
TTTTTTTTTTTTTTTTTCTGTTCTTATGACCGAGAAAAGTTCAGTCCTGACATCTGAATTGGTGAAGTCCAACTTTAAGTCGCTGGCTGTGATATAATCTAATTTTACAATTCTCCTCTACTTGTTGTTAGTGGAGAAAGGAAGGCCTAGTAAAGTCTAATTGCATTTAGCTTCTTCTGCTTAAGGAACAAGTTACCCTTTGCTGGGATCTTTATATTCTGTCTTTTATTTACACTTGGTATTTAGTCAATAATAACAATAATGACAACAAAAATAACATTTACTACGTATACTTATGTGGTGCTTCTTATACTCTGGGGACTTTTCTAAGCACTTCAGAGATATTGGTTCATTTGATCCTGGCAATAATTGATAGGTATTATTATTGTCTCTATTCAACATAGGAGGAAATCAAGTCACAGAGAGAGATTAAATAACTTGCCCAAGTTCAACAGCAGTTAAGTGGTAGAGACAGGACACATACCCCCCCATAGCTGTCACCTCCATGAATTAGAAGCTCCTATCAGTCACCAATCATGTGACCCAAAAGCAGTGACTTTTCTTTTTTTTTATATTTTTTATTTTATTATTATTATTTTTTTTAATTAACGTTTATTTATTTTCGAGACAGAGAGAGACAGAGCATGAACGGGGGCGGGGCTAGAGAGAAAGGGAGACACAGAATCGGAAGCAGGCTCCAGGCTCTGAGGTGTCAGCCCAGAGCCCAACGCGGGGCTTGAACTCACAGACCGTGAGATCGTGACCTGAGCTGAAGTCGGACGCTTAACCGACTGAGCCACCCAGGCGCCCCAAAAGCAGTGACTTTTGTTGCGATGCTTACAGATACAGACTCTGGAATGAAAGTTGCTTAGGTCTGTTGTTTCGGGGAAAGGCAGTCCACTCTGGAAGTAGAGTCCACTTGGACTAAAATAGATAAATCATGTGTCTATGTATATTGGAAGCCTATGTGGCACACATATGCACAGTGCTCCTTGCGTTCTAAACAGAAAAGAGCAATCCGCATGCCAAGTTCTCTTCAGATGGCTTTAAAAAAAATAGAAAGAAACGTAGCCCTTTGATTAGCAAACAGTACAAATGTTTATAGACTTGGAGGATTTTTAATATCTTTATTTGAATTGCACAAAGCAGCCAAATGTAGTTTGGCCCTGGGCTGCAGCATATACGTGTCTGGGGCCAACAAGTAACAGCACTCGGCCCGGGATGCCAAGCATTCCAGACCTGTTACCTTGTAAGTGTAATATTTACCAGATTTTTGCTTCATCTGGTGATGAGGAGCAGAGCTGAGCCCAATTGGGGGCGGGGCAGGCCGCCTGGAAGGGAGCTGGGTGTTCAGGGGAATCTCTGAATGAGTAGGTAGCAGGGAAGGTGAACAGACATTTGCCAGGGACAGCCCTTTTGCTGACGAACTTGGAGTCCGGGAAAAAATGATAGAGGCCCAACCCGCGTGCTGGGGTGCTGACCGAGCGCCAGGCTCAGGTCCCGATCCTGTTGCTCCCCCATGGCTCTGCGGGAGACGCTGTGTCATCTCCATTCCGCAGATGGGGAGCGTGCGGTCTTCAAGGCTGAAGTGGGTTGCCCGGGTTGCGTTCCAAGGTCTGTCCGTATTTTGACTTTAAGTGAAACTGGTTAAGAGCAAGGGGTGAGGGCGGCCGAGCCGGGTCAGACGAGCCCCTCCGTTGACTGTCCCTTCCTCTGGCCTTCCCAGCCACCCTCCAACTGGGTGTTAGTCACATTTTACAAATGAGGAAACTGAGGCCTAACGGAGCGAAGAGATTTGTCCCAAGGCCGGGTTTTCGGTGGCAAAGCCAGGAGTGGACTCCGGGCCGACCGAATTACAAAACTTCAGTCTCCTTGTGCTAAAGCGGGAGTCTCCATTAGGTGCCAGCACCAAGATTACGGACAAAAGCAAACCCCAAAGCTCTGGGCAAACGCAGCATTGTGTGCTGTTCCGAAAAGAGAAGGGGCTTGGGGCAGACAGCCCGTCCTGAACCCCGTATGTCGATACAGAGCTAGTAAATGAGATACTTTATTAGGGGTGTGTGTGTGTGTGTGTGTGTGTGTGTGTGTGTACACGTGTGCACCCGTGGGGAGTTGCAGGCTGGAGCGGACGAGCGTTATTCCCAAATCAGAGGGAGCAGCCGTTGCCAGAGAAATACACGTATCATGTCCCGTGTTTTAGTTTCGTTATCACTTCATCTGATGAGTAAATGGTGCCGAGAACAAGATCCCCAAGGTCAGCGAAAGGAGATGGTGAAAGTTCTTTCTGCCTTTACCAGATGGGCATTTCTGCCATTAGGACCCTCAACAGAGCTGTGATTTGGCAGGGGCGGGGCGGGGCGGGGGAGGGGGGTGCGCGGCGGGTGGTGCAGCGTCAGGAAATTCAGCCCGGCCAGGGAAGCAGCCCCTCACTCCCACCCTCACCTCTGCCCCACCCCGTAGTGCTCGGGGCTGTCTTCCAATGAGGCTGGAAACATCCACAGAAGAGCCAAGAAGGCCCTGAGGCCCCGTGCGAGAGCCTTTATTCCACCACCGTGCCTGTTGCTTTGGGGGATTGTGCTTTGGTTGAATCTCACTCCGAAAGGAGTGGTTTTAGCCGAAGATGGAAAAATCATAAAAGTAAAGGGGAAATGAAGCTCCCTGGTAGTGGCGTCCGTGCAGAGACAGACCTCGAGACTTCAGCAGGCACTGGTTCTTGCCGATGCTGGCCTGGTCCAGGGATGGGCTGTGAGCACCCGGCTTCACTTCCAACTCAAAGGAGGTAGTCAGGTTCATGCTCTGGAAATTTAGCTTTTCTTCTCCCCTGGCTTCTCAGTGCCACTGGGTCCTGTGGAACATCTGGACACAGGAAACTGAGTCCATCATTTGAAATCTAAAAGCAGGAGATAGTAGGGTGACCGGTCTGCAGTGACGCAGCCAGTGCTAAGAGAGTCGGGATTAGGCAAAGGAGGACCGGACTTACCAACCCCGGCTCCCCAAACCGTGCGAGACCATCTTCAAACGGCTACTTCTAGTCTCTGGGGGAGCTCCCAGCTTCGTGGACATTCCTTTCCAAGCACTGGGGGTGTATGGAGGTATGGCGTGCTGTCAGTCTTTTCGTCATTCTCTCGGTGTTTGGAAAGAAGTCTTTATGGGGGTGAGGAGGTTGTGATATGACACGAACCTACTGTAAATTGCTTTCAGAGTCTTCTTGGAAAGAATTGGGTTTTAAAGTCAACATTAGATGACAAAGAAGGGTTTCAGGGAAGAGTAGAACAGCAAATGGAAAGGCAACGCTCTACCAGGAGGAAAGAAAACTGTGAAAGAGTCTTAAACTTTTGGATTCTGCCTGTGGATATTCCAGGAAAGCTGCAGAACTGGATTTATGATGTAAACGGGGGTTTAATTGGAACACTGTGAGTGCAAAAGAACCTCACGTGTAGACAGAATCTGAAATCCCTGTTTTTTCCATGTTTAATCCTCCTGGGATTTGTAAGGGATTTTTAGGAGGTTTCAGAATGCAAGGCTGGAAAGCATGTGTCTTTTTTTTTTTTTTTTTTTTTTTTTTTAAAGTTTTTTTTTTTTTGGGGCAGAGAGAGACAGAGCATGAACGGGGGAGGGGCAGAGAGAGAGGGAGACACAGAATCGGAAACAGGCTCCAGGCTCTGAGCCATCAGCCCAGAGCCTGACGCGGGGCTCGAACTCACAGACCGCGAGATCGTGACCTGGTTGAAGTCGGACGCTTAACCGACTGTGCCACCCAGGCGCCCCAAGCATGTGTCTTTTAAAAAAATGTATCATCCATTGTAAATATAAACCTACACTAACAAAAACACAATAACATTCTGAACTGTAATGACAGGAGTGTTAATTTGTCCTTCGGAGGTCCCTTCCTTTTTGATGGGAAAGCTGGTAACTTGCAGGAAGGAGATTCTCAGGCTCCTAATGGCTTCAGAGGCAACTAGAAAATCCTTGCAGAAACTGCTCATCCCTTTAACTGTGATGTTTGGGAGTTTTTTACTGACGAATTTCAACAAAAGTGCATGTCAGAGGGCTCACAAAATTTGGTGATATGTTTCATGAGTCAGGTTGCAAGGAGTTAGAAATTGCAACAGAATTAACCACAAGCTTCTGAAGAACTTTCTATGAAGGGCATTTTTAAATAAAAAAATATTGCCTTTGGATTTCCCCACCTAAAAAGGTAGAGAGTCAACATGTACTGACAAAAAAGTACCACATTCTGGAGCATCCCGAGAATTGTGAAATGACCTAGAATGCCTCCCCTCCACCCTTTCCTTCATTTTGGCATCGGGGAGTTTTTGTCACACATGACAATTTTGTGGTGGTGTGTCAGTTCCATAGGGATGAGATCTACAGAAAGTTTATTTAAATCATATAAAGTAATTTGCAGGGCTTTCCCCTCTTCCTCTTCCAGGACCTCTTCATTCCTTAAAAAAAAAAAAGGAGAAAGTAAGAGACAAGGAATTACATATCATTGGGTACTTTTCTTAGTTTTAATGACTGCATCTGGTTCTTCATTGGTTTATAGGATTAAAAAGTTATAATCCTTTTCCTGTAGAGAATCAACATACCTATGTGTGTGAGAATAGAATTAGAAAAACTTGACATGGAAAAGCATTGCAGGTATGTGGGAGATTTGAAACGCTGAGAAAAGCAAGAATGTTAAATACTCCATTATTATGAACAGGATTGTGTGTAATACGGGCTGGTGTTACCTTTTGAAGTGATGCACTACAACTGGTCCGTTGTAAGACACTTCTTTGACTGCGCCATTGACTGCCTGTGTGACCAGTGATACGGCACTTAATCCGTCTAAGCCTTACCTCTTCATCTGCAAATGGGAACGAAAGTAGGATATACCTCGTAGATTCCTTGTGAGCCTTAAAGGGGAGAATCCAGGGAAGGCTCTTAGCTGCTGGTGTTATTATTGGCCCTTTCCATGTTGGGAGGCTGACTTTCCAGGCAGTGGATTTACCATATGTTTGCTTCACCTCACCTCTTACCTCCTTTTTTTTTTTTTTAAGGATTTATTTTATTTATTTTGAGAGAGAGAGGGAGAGAGAGAGAGAAGGAACATGTGCAAGTGGGGGAGAGGCAGAGAGAGGGAAAGAGAGAATCTCAGGCAGGCTCCATGTTATTAGCACCGAGCCTGATATGGGGCTCTATGCCACGAACTGTGAGATCACGAACTGAGCTGAAATCAAGAGTTGGACACTGAACCAGCTGAGCCACCCAGGCACCCCTTCACCTCCTTAAGTTCAGGGGCCATGGATAGTCCATTCCCATCCGTAAGGTGTGGCCAAAAAGGAACAGAAGGCAAAACTCAAATCTGTCGCGAATGGATGGTTAGATTGACCTGGGACCGGGAAGGGGGACCTGTAAGGCCACTCAGTGAAGCTGGGAGAGCAAACAATAGTTGGCTGCAGGTGTACTGAGGCTGCCCCAGGTGCAGGCGGAGCCCCAGGCAAGTGTCATTCATGGGACTGGTGTCACAAGGATCGCACATAACCGTCCTGAGGGTGGCTTGAGTTCTCTGCCTTGAAATCTGCACGAACCCTTCCCAAGTCTGAGGTGATGTGTTGAGTGGAAAGAACACCTGTCAGGGGTCAGGATCTGGGCTTGGTAATCGCTTATTAGTGCTGTCCGGTCTCAAGCTCTGGGCCTCAGTTTACTTATCTGCAGAGCGAGAGATCTATCTCCAAAGTTATTTCCAGGGGACTCAATAAGGTACTGTAAGCAAATGCTTGTTATCTTGGAATGACTTCCCGGTGTGTGGACGGCCTGAACTTCTTCAGTGACGCCTGAAAATAAGTTTAAGTACAGCTCTGTCACCTTACGCTTATTTGTCGCTTTACATTGGACAAAACGCTTGCACTAAACGTCACCCTATTTGAACCTAACTGGAGCCCCGTGAACGAGTCACAAGTTCGCCAGGCACAGAGAGGCTATGGGGTCGTCCCCCAGGCAACACCGCTTCAGAGGCAAATGGGAATTCTTACTAAGAAATGGCAGAAACCACCCATCCCCTTCCCTGTACAGTCTGGGAGTTTTTAACCGAAGCGTTTTGATAAAACCGTATGTCAAGGCGAAGGTCAAAGTCTCCCCACTGAGCTACAGCAGACAGCGTTGGGTCCGGAGCTAGCAAATCACACACACAGCGGGTCCTCTGCTGGTGAGGAGGAGCTGTGACCCAGACCTCAGAGTGGCTCCTTTAAAATCCAAATGAGGCTTTTTACGAGTTCGGTCTCTGAACTCTTGGTGTGTCTGACCCCTCCCTCTGTCCTCTTTAGGAAAACTGAACGTTCAAACTGTTAGTACCAGGCTGGTTTGATAAACTTCAGCATAGTGTGCAGATCCTCAGGGGGGTCGCCTTTGAAAGGCCGTCTGGTTCTGCCATCTCTCCTTGACTCCTGTCGTAAGACTGCTCCCAAATTACCAGCTTCTTCTGTGGATAGCTTCGACCCATGGAAGGCTTGAATGAGCTTGCGTTGTTCTGGGACTTTCCACCCCCTGGTCCTTAAAGTACTATAGAACAGACCTTTTTCGGAAGGAGACGTGGGGCCACGGATAGAGGGTGGACTTGGGAACAGAGAGACTCGGTTTGCAATTTCTGGCCCCTTCTCTGTTCTGGCTGTCTTCACAAGGGGCTTGCCTGTAAACCCCAGTCCTTTCACTTATACCCTGGGAGCCGCAAGGGGTGGGATGATCTAACGCAGAGCAGACGCTGTCAACAGACGGTACTTACATGAGATGTCACTAGGTTTCAAAAGATTGTGTGCAAGAAAGTGTTTTGTAAGTGGTATGTGAACGTGGGTACTTTTAATAGCAGAATCACTAGAAGTCTCCTTCTACCCCTGGTGTAGATGGGAGTAAGCCAGGGGGTCAGCAAATCTGGTGAAACCGAGAGTGGTTGTCTAAGACACGTCCTACTGAATCGGGCTCCCCTGTGCCCACAGGTCTCTGATTCTCGTCGTTGTAAACTGAACAGCAGAGGCAGACCCGAGGGCTGCACTGAGGGTGTGCGTTCGATTCCAGAAAGCAGAGAAAAGGATGGCTCCCGTCCCCAGGGTTTTGGGGACAGCTGCAGTTTTGACATATGGGACCTCTTCTTTCTTCCTGGTTGGAAGAGTCTCCTTGACACCAGTCTCCTGGAGTAGATACAGCTTTCCTGCTGCTACTCTGGGTGGTCATTTACAATACGACCTTACGTTTTTTTGGCTACTTGTTATGTTCCTATTCATTATTTTATCTAACCCTTCACAGCAGTTCCTAGAGGCAAGAGTTGGCATTAGCTCATTAAACACAGAAATGAGCCTGAGTCTTTGCCCTCACGCTGCTCACATCTTATGGGGTAAAAAATGTGAAGAGCTGGCTATGATATACGATACGACCAGTGCCGTTGGGGCACAAAGAGGGGAGAAATCGATTTCGCTCTGGAAGAGCTGGCACTTCTTCTGAGGAGAGGAGGCACCAAGGTTGGACCTTCCAGCATGAGTAGAATTTGCCAAATGTCAGGGGTTTCTGGGAGAAGAAGTAATGCAGCAGGGGTGTGGGTGTGGTGGTGGGTCGGCATCTGGCCGGTTGGGAAATCACAGGTGCACTTAGGGCAGAATATACGGTGGCAGGGGCGGGAGGGAGGACAGATGGCAGAGGGCCCGTGAAGCTGGGAAGGTCAGCTGGCGTCACAGGGTCACAAAGCCAGTCGTGTCGTGAAGTTGTCTCTTTGAAGTTATTGGACGTTATTGTAGAGACGTCGGTGGTTGGAGATTAAGAGGGAGGAGAGGATGGGGAAGCATGGAGGCAAGCTTGCTTGGCCCCGTGGTGCCCGACCTTCTAGAAAAGGCATGCCAAGCTGTAGCCGAGTCCGTGCTTTCTAAAGCCCAGCAACCTCAGCGGAAGGCGGGGACTCTCCCAGCCTTAGACAGAAGCGTGGAGCCCAAGCCCAGCATCCTCTTAGTGTGGAGGAACTGAGCCCGGGAGGGTTTGCTGATGCGCCACAGTGAGGGCTGTGGACAAACTGTACCGCGGTCTCTTCAGTCTCATTTCTGCAAAGCCCCTCCCTCGTTGTGCACCTTACGCCCCTTCCCAGCCTAAATGGGCACCGCTGAGACCCATTCCCACTCGACCTTTTCACTTCCCACCCTGGACTTAGGAGAAAAGCTGGTCCGATTGAAGGCTGGGAAAATAACACTGACTCCATGCTGGCCATCTCCCTCTCTCTCTAAAGTACTTTTAGGGTTCTGGGATCCTCCTCCAAGATATTAGAGGGTGCCGAACATGCCGTGAAGTTCATGTCTCTGTTGGTCTTACCCCATCCCCTTATCACCCACCTGCTCAGTGTTATTCATCATAGAAATGAATGCAGCCAGGGGCTTCTCAGTCAGTTAAGCATCCGACTTCACCTCAGGTCATGTTCTCACTGTTCAAGAGTTTAGAGTTTGAGCCACATGTCGTCAGGCTCTGTGCTGACAGCATGGAGCCTGCTTGCGATTCTCTCTTTCTCTCTCTCTCTCTCTCTCTTCCTCTATCTCCCTCTCTCTCTCTCTCTCTGCCCCTCCTTCACTCACACTTTCTCTCTCTTTCAAAATAAATAAATATACTTAAAAAAAAAAAAAGAAATGAATGCAGCCTGGAAGGTCCACCAAGAGCAGAGCCACACATCTATGTGTTCTGCAAGATTAGAATCCATAGTTAGAGGACACAGTGCACCCACAGAGCAGTGGGTGTGAGATGAGACATAGGGTAGAGTTACAGCATTCTAGAGAAGCCATATTTGCCTTTTTGAGCCCTCCTAGCTTCCCTCCTACAACAAAAGCATAATGTGTGGTCAGCTGGTTTCAAAAAAAAAAAAAATTAGCAAAGGGATCAGTTGGAGTTTGTAAAAGTCCATCTGTGTTTGGGCTGCACTGATTGCCTGTCCAAGCAGAATGTCCTCTGTGAGGCCATCTTAGGGGAAGGGAGCTCACAGCTGGTGCTCCACATCCAAAGGGAAATTCTAAAGTGCTGTACGGGCGCCTGGGTGGCTCAGCCGGCTCAGCGTCCAACTCTTGATTTCAGCTCAGGTCCTGATCTCACAGTTCATGAGATTGAGCCCCACATCAGTCTCTGCAGACAACATGGAGCCTGCTTCGGATTCTCTCTCCCTGTGTGTGTCTCTCTCTCTCTGCCCCTCCCCTGCTCTTTCTCAGAATTAATACACACACACACACACGCACACACACACACACACACACACACACACACACACACGCATTTGTTTATATAAACTCCCAGACTCTCTCTGAACTCTGAAAAGTGATTTTGTCATTGAGGCTGACGGTCAAAAGGTGCCTCAAAGTCTTTGTTACGGCCACCGCGGCAGCTGCCTGTGGTCCAGTCTCTCCCTCCCCACCATGGAAGAGAGCAGAGGGTTCTAAAGAGGTTGCACATCTCCTGCTGATACTGGGGGACATGAGTCTCTTCCTGCCTCTCTCTGTCTCATTCCTAGGTCATTCTCAGAGTCCCAGTTAACAGAGGTCATGGTATATCACGGTCCCCAAGGTGTCTGCCTGAAATGAACATCAGTCCCTTTCTGCATCTCGGCCCCTTCTCCGCACTGGCACCCCTGGGCTGCTGTGCTTTTAGAGGAAGATGTTTCTGCTCTTGGCACTAAAAATAGCTATTCAGCAATAATAATGGAGACAAGACACAGGGAAGTCTTTCAAATATGTTGTCTAGCCTTTTAAAATGGTCTAAAGTTACAGCTGAAACTCATACGATGTTATATGTCAATTATATCTCCATTTAAAAAGCAGCTTAATGAAATCAGTGCAAAATGACAAGAAATAGGCATCTAAAAAGGCATAACCCACTCCCCCTAACATGGCAACAGTTATTCCACTGACTTTAAGGTACATTTGGATGTACGTTATGTAGCCCTCTGCTACCTTTGTATACCCGATCTCTTTACCTTCGTGTGCTCCTATTTTATTCTGGTTAAGCATGTGAGTAGATACCACTCTGGTTCTCTGGGACTTCTGTTTGCTTTCATTTAAGAAGCACCAGCCTTGTTCAAAGAGCTCTTCTTTAAAGGGGACTTAGTAAATGCTTTTGAGGGAGTGGAGGAGAGCCGCTGACTTGGGACTGAGGAGAAGTGTCTGTCCTGTGCCGTGAGAAAACAGAGTAGATAGAGAAAGCTTCAGAAACCACCTGAGTTTTGACCCTTTGTCAGAAAGACTTCTGATGTTTTCTGGAACAAAGAAAAATTAGAGAGCTGGAAGATTAAGCTTTCCTAAAGAGGAGAACTTCTTCTTCTTCTTCTTCTTCTTCTTAAGAATTCTCTCTCTCTTCTCAAAATTGCAGCCCCTTCCATCTTTGCAGGGAGTATAAAAGAAAGTGGATGCGTTGGATTAACTCTTTGGACGTCCTGGATCTTATTGTTCCATCAGTTCTAAGTCCCTAAGAGCAGGCTAAATTTCATATATTTTATAGCCTCTGTACACCCAAATCATGGGATTGACGCTAAACCATTGGGCTTGCTCTCAGACACTTACATAAAAATAACCATACTCAAACATTTTAAAGTACTCAGCTGTGGTTCTAGTTCTGCCATGGAGATTTCCTGTTGTAAAGATGGTTTCTTCTCCTCCCGCAAAATGGCATCCCCTCCTTGAACAGAAAGTTGCTTAGCACCCAAATGAACACGATTTCTTAAAACAAGCCTAACACCCGCGGCTCCATTCCAGCACGCATTCACGCCGCAGTTAATCTGGATTCCTATAATTCCTGTATGGTCCCATATCTTAATTGCCCATAGCTGTGTTGCCAGTACAAACAGGATGGGGAAAGAGTACACACCCTTACTGAATACATCTACCAACCCAGGGAAAGCACCATCCTTTGAAACTCTAATATTTTTTTGCAAGGTACTGAGTGGCCATCTTCTGAAATGCTCAGAAGAATATCTGATAACTAAAAATTCCTTCAAAGCAATTCTTACTCCCTACCATTGTTATAGTTGAGATTCAGGGCTGGCATTCAGCACGAAGAACAATTCAGAACTTCCATGCAGCTTTGGAAACTAACCCTCAGAGTGCTGATTCATAGAAGATCGGCATTCTGCGGTGAGATGGGTTCCAGAACCTTCCTCAGCTGTGTCCCGTTGGCCACTTACTTGGTGATCTGCAGTTGGACACAGCTGGCCTGCCGATCTGCCTTGAGCAAACTGTGCCGCTGGGCAGATGGAAACCTCTGTGGCACTAAGTGGGTGATTGTGTGGCATTGGGGGGCCCCTTCCCATGCACTTGGCTGTCCCCACAGAGATGAGTGGCACAGTGATGGTGCCTGCCACAGTGGAGACCCCTCAAAGGAAGAAGTTCTAGAATAGATTCACGTCTGTATTCACCCAAGCAAAGTTTAGGAACTTTGTTCATGATCTGTGAATGTAGGGGATTTAATGAAATATATGCCAAGTGGCTTTCTGATTTTAAGATTCTGTCCTCTGCAATATCATTTAACAAATGAATGCACAGGCTTGCCAAATCAGATTTCAAATCCATCTCAGTGTACCAGAAATGAGGAATCAAGTCAAATAAGTAGGGGTATTTGAAGAAAGGTGGAATGATTGTAAAATTCACACATACACAAAAAGCCTCAGGGTGTAAGAAATAAGACAATAGCGTCTGTAAAACAGTTTATATGGAAAAGACCCAAGACTTGTAATTTATTATGCATTAAAAACACACAGAAAATATGAGTGCAAATGTTAAAAAAAAAAAAAAGAGCAAGGATAATTTATTGTTGGGATGCATTAATAAAAATGTAACTCCCACAGTAAGGGAGGTGATAGGTCTACTCTGTTCTGCCTTGGGGATTATGTTCAGATTGAAGGCTAGGAGCTTAAGATTGGATCAAAGAGGAAACATCCACGAAAGTAAAAGGCTTTCGTGAAAAATAATGAAAGGAAGTGAGGATGTTTTCTTAGAAAAAGAAAGAAATACGGGCGGGGAGACTTCAGAACTGGCTTCAAAATTTCTGAGCACAGTCAAGCAGAAAGGAAGTAAATCATCTCGTGTAGCAGAACTGGATCCCTCGGGAAGGGCTGTGAGCACGCAGATCTCAGCCCAGCATAGGGGAGAGATTTGGGGCAACTGGAGCCACCAGAGATCGTAGGAGGCCATCTGCCTGAAGTTTGAGTTCTCTGTCACTGAGGAGTTCTGGGAGCTACGGTCTGGTCTCATCTTGGAGAGAACACTGCAGTAAGAGGAATTAGGTACCAACAACACCGAGAGAGGCCCTGACAGGCGCCAGACTTGCACTTCATTTCTAAGTGCAGTGAAGAGTTGCAGAGAGATAGAATGTTGGCCGTATTTGTTTTCCTTCTCCCAAACTGGATAATCCAGACCATCCATTTCTCTTTATATTTACTCACTCCCAAGCCATGAATTTAATATGTTCGTAATAATATCCCATGTTACTTGGTTAAATTGGTAACTAGCTTGTAATCCTAGCAGGGTGTGCCTCTCGGCTTATTAGCTCAGCTTCAGGGCAGAGCAGTAACAGATCAGCACAGCGCCCCAAAGTAATTAGGCAATTGCCTGACAGAGAGGTTCGGCCACAAGCAAGAAGCTTACAGCAAACACAGAAGCTCGCGGAACCAGACATGCTTTGGCCATGATATGCATCCCCGCCATACTTTTAGAAAGATCAGAGAAAGGTTTTCAGCCTAGGAAAGAGCCACTGCACCCATTAAGCATGTTGAAAATCCACGCTAAGCATTATAGAGCTGCAGGGGAAAGTGCGGTAGTTTCTGGAAAGGGGGATGTTGAAGTTTGGGGATAAGAATGCTCTCTTTGCAGGGATGGACAAGAATACCTAAGATTGTGCATTTTAATCCATATTTTGTCAACGTTTGGTGTAATCCTGGAAAGATTTTACTCCTCGGTTTCTCAGTCGGTAAAAAGAGATTAAAAGCGTGCCTCTGATCCATGAAGAGATTAAGGTTGACCTACTAAATTTCCAAGTTTAATTTGTTAGTGAAGTCAGCCCATACTGCCTTTTTTCCCCCAGTTGCCCTTGTTGGGAGCAGTTGCTGAATTCTAGAATAGCTGTATGGATAACTATGTGGTGGGGTCACTGGCTTCTCTAAGTGCCATTAAGGAACCAAAATCATGACTATTTTGCCCCCTAGATATCCTAGGAGAATAAAAAGCACACATTGAAGAGAAGAAAGCAAGAGCAGAGAGAGAAAATGGAGCAAAGGAAGGAGAGGAGGTAAGAATGGAGAGAGAGAGAGGAGGAAGGAAGGAAGGAAGGAAGGAAGGAAGGAAGGAAGGATGGAAGGAAGGAAGGAAGGAAGGAAGGAAGGAAGGAAGGAAGGAACCCAAACCAAGAGAGCTCTATATGCTCTAAAGAATGAGGCAGTGGCAGAGAAGAGCGCCACCAACGCCTGTTGCAACCATGAGGGCAGCCTGCCATTGTGAGGTCACTCGAAAAGGAGATGCTGCATTCATAGGATGCCTGCCCACAGAGGAGTGTCCAGGAGCCCTCGCCACACTCTTTGTCTGTGATACTTTTCTGTGTCACCCACTGGCCTCTCGGCAGCGCCACTTGGCCCGCCCCTTTCCATAGGCATGGATTTTACCGCTAACGCCCAGCAGGCCCTACACGCGTCTCCGAGGTAGCCCTGACCTTGACGGTTGAGAAGCGTGGAGGGATTGAAATGGAAGAGGCGGTTCCACGTAGGCGGGGTTTTAGGAGCCTGATGGAAGCTGGGGAGCAGACGCTAGAAAGCCCGTGTCTGCCACAGTTCAAGAAAACCCACCATCATGGGCCGGCACCACTGTGATCTTACCGCTTTTGCCCTGTGCGGGAAGGGGCCCGAACACTCGGGCTGACGGTGCGCACGGTCTCAAATAGCAGTGAGGCGGAGGCCAAGTCACGTAAGCCGACGCTGACACAATTAGCCTCGCAGATGCCAACAGCATGTCGAGTGAGACACTGTCCCCGTCTTGGAGACGCTCCCCCCCCCGCCCCTTAAATGGCAGATGCTTTGGTGCTGTGTTACATTTAATAGGACGGATGGCCGGGAGAGAAAATCAGAAACCACCGCTGATGCGCTGTTTATTTCTCAGTCGTTTTGTGTTAAATTGCTGTGACTTGAATGTCAGCAGCGTTTGGGATGTGGTAGTGAAATAAAATCCATAGCCGGTGTGCCAAGACAAATTTCAGAAAACCCCAGAACGCAATTGTCTTGGTTTCTTGCTGGCTGTGTCTGTGCACACGCAAATAGAAGCTAGTTTGCTGCCCTCCAACCATTCAGTGGGTCGCTTATCTTGCCGCGCTCCGGGGGATGTCTAGTGGACCCCAAACTGCTTCCCTCAGAGCTGGGGGGTGTCAGGAATGAGGGGCTGCTATGCTCATTAAGCATGTCGGGAGTCCGGGGCCAGTTACTGCAGACCTGCAGGAAAAGTGGTCATTTCTGGAGAGGGAGGTGAGGAGTTCGTTGTGTTCACTCGAGGAGCTTGGGGTAAGAGTCAGCGGAGGGTAGTGGGGCTGCGGCCTCCAGGCACAGCTCTACAGGGTCCATAAGATCCTGGACAATACCGGTATTAGCAAAGAGCATCTCATAGGGAAACATTCACACCGAGCAGGACCCCAGGATCTCCTGACTCTTTTAAGGAGTATCAGTAAAAATATTTGATCTTGCATT
The DNA here is from genome assembly GCF_014898765.1 of Herpailurus yagouaroundi. Taxonomy (NCBI): domain Eukaryota; kingdom Metazoa; phylum Chordata; class Mammalia; order Carnivora; family Felidae; genus Herpailurus; species Herpailurus yagouaroundi. Next base: position 2,724,126 of record NW_024412470.1, read on the forward strand.
GAACTTTCTTGACCTTTAAGGCGAGGTCGAGCTGATCTCTAGTGGGAAGGGAGCGACTTTCTGCTCCAATGCCGTGTGGGTATTTCTGCCCAGGGTAGTATTCATGCCTTCCCGGCAAGGGACTCCTTTGCACAAAAGGCAGGCATCATAATGAAAAGCCAGTGATATTGACTGAATGGGCAGGCTCACCTTGACCTTGGCCAAGAGTTATTTCACTCCCCTTGTTTTTAATTTCTTTATCTGTGAAATGGGGATTAAAAACACCCTCTGAGGGGCACCTGGGTGGCTCAGTCGGCTAAGCATCCGACTCTTGATTTCGGCTCAGGTCATGATCTCACAGTTGTGAGACAGAGCCCCGTGTCTGGCTCCATGCCGAGCATGGAGCCTGCTTAAGATTCTCTCTCTCTGCGCCCCAGCCCCCCCACTCTGTATGCATGTGCACACGCACCCTCCTTCTAAAAAAAATCAAAATAAAAAAAATAAACAAACAAAGCACCCTCTGAGCAGAGATGAAGTATATAAAGCTATTATAAAATGGGAAGGGTCATGAAACAGAATTCTGAGGCTATAGTGAGACCAGGCCATTCTTCTTAGGGTGTGGATGGTGATGGACATATTTTATTCATCCCTGGCTAGTTCACGACACTGAGTAACGAGAAGGGAAGGCCGGCCAACTTTTAGTGGTTGGACCATAGTCTAGGGCAGATGCTCCCAGACCTGAATGTAAAACAGAACCATCTGAAATGATGGTAGGTCTGGGGGATAGAGCCAGACAGCAATAATAATAAATCCCCTGCCAACCCAGGTAATTCCGACTCAGGTGGTGAGTGACAATCATCTAATGCAGAATTTAGGGAAGGAAAACAATTTTTGGAGGTTTCATGAGTGAGGAACATGAACACGAGAATGATGTGATGGCAGAGCAGCAGGTGACCTGGGTGGCCATCTAGTTCAACCTGCCATCAGACCCAAGACACCCCGCTGCATCTTTCAGCTTGCAACCAAATGGATTCTTCCAGTGAGGTGAGATCTCCCAACCCAGAAGGACAGTGAATTTTTTTAAAACCTCTTCTAAATTATTAGAAAAATTGTATGCTGAGCCAAACTATGACCTCCCTGCCCTTTTGGAGACTAAGAACTTCCCATGTGCAAGCCCCTGAGATACTTGGAATCTTTCTGGTGTCTCTAAGTTGAATTTTCTTCAAGCTCAGTATTATCAGTTCCTTTTTAAGGGATTGGGCTCTCGCTCCTGTCTCTGAGATTCGTCTGAGGAGCTGAGAAAAGTCACTCCGAGTCCAATTAATTAAACAGTCTTTGGGGCCGGGTCCCAGGCATTCTTCTTTTCAAAGTTCTTTAGTTTGAAAGGTGTAGTCAAGGTAGACGTTTAGTGCAAACTATGGGGGGATTTTATTTTTCTATAATAAGAGCCTCAAAATCTCATGTTGCTGCAATTGTGTCTTTTCTCCATCCTACTCTTTTTTTGTCATGCCTGACCAAAAATATAGATGCTCCAAATAAATAACTTTTCTTCTTAAGAAGGTCTAGATGTTCCTTTTTCCTTTAAAAAAATCATTCTAAATTATTTATTGAACTACTACATTCTATGTACTTTCCTAGATACTTCAGATATTTCATTGTACGAAACAAAGATCAGTCTACGGCGTTTATATTCTCCAGGAATATAAATGGACAATTTATGGAAATGAACAATTAAAAAAAAAACAATAGACTAATTGGGGCGCCTGGGTGGCTCAGTCGTTTAAGCGACCTACTTCGGCTCAGGTCATGATCTTGTGGTTCGAGAGTTCGAACCCCCCCCCCCCCCCCGTCGGGTTCTGTGCTGACAGCTCAGAGCCTGGAGCCGGCTTGGGATTCTGTGTCTCCCTCTCTCTCTGCCCCTCCCCAGCTCATGTTCTGTCTCTCTCTCTCTCAGAAATAAATAAAACATTGAAAAAATAAATAATAAATAATAGACCAATTAATTAATATTTTTAATTTTAGAAGTATGTTGGAAGATGATCAGTGCTTTCAAAAAATTTTTAAAAATCTATCTTAGGTGCTCCTTTGTCTTTCTGTGTGGATTTCTCTTCCTCTGTCCTTCATTTCAGTGGTTCTTAGACTTTAGGGAACATAAGCATCGCCCAGGGAGATTGATGAATTGCGGGTGCCACTACCCCATGCCCATGCTTCGAAAACTGTGGAGACTCCACACCCACTAACCATCAGGGGCCTGGACTGCTCTGGGGCCTCTTGCAGCCTTTTCTCTGAAGGGGAGACTCGCTTGTATTTAAGGTTCAGGTAATTGGCGAAGGCCTCGGGCAAGAAGACAAAACTAGTTGGAAATAAAAACAGCTGGGTGAGTGAGGCATTGCCTCCCCAAAGGCTGAGCTCTGGACATTCTTGGGGGTATTTCTTTCAGGCCCCAAATCCACATTCTTTGTCAGAGCTCATCACATGCTGGTGATGTTGGAAAACCTTCCTCAGATTTTGTTTTTTTGCTCACCTTTTTTTTTTTTTTTTTAATTTTTTAATTTTTCTTTTTTAGTACTCCTGTTATGAGCATCGTGGACTAGCTTGAGGCAGAGAAGTCTGATGAGAAGAAAGGTTCTCTTGTCACCTTTCTGATGTCAGGGTTCAGTAAATCAGGTGGAATACGGAAGGCTGGTGGAGGAGAGTCCGAGGGAACTCTGGATGGCTCCGGTAGAGTCCTTGACCAAATGCCAGTACACTCAGCGCCTTCTACTTCTTCCCTTCTCTTCTCGGTGTTAGTCTCCCTGCACATATTCAGGGAAGGCCCAATGGCCGCTTGGCAGCTTTGCTGCAGAATGGGAAAGGGGACAGGAAGGGACCTTTCTGAGGTGACATCAGTGCAGGACCAGTGCTCAAATGTTCCATCTACTTACTCTCGTAATCCTGACCGCACGGTTCGATGCGTGTGATCTAGGCAATTACTTAAATCGTATCGATGAAGAAACAGATTCAGAAAAGCCAAATAACGTCCTTGTTGCCATATAGCCTGCTCTGGATGATTTGGGATTAAAATTCAGATGGCCTTAAAGGTCCCTCGTTGCATTAAGATCCCGTATCTCTATTTCACTCTGGTGGGGCTAAGCTGTAAAATGTGTGGGACACTCTTCAAAATGAAAATGTAGGGCCTCTGGTTTAGAAAGCAGGGAAGAGACACTATTGAAGGTTCTAAAATGTAAAACTTTCCCCTTTGTTCCATGCTCTCTCTCTCCTCTCTCCTGACCCGTTGTGGTGTTCTCATGTGCTCTTTTTTTTTTTTTTTTTTTTAACTTTTTTAAGGGTTTATTTATTTTTGAGAGAGAGAGCACAAGCAGGGGAGGGGCAGGGAGAGAGGGAGACACAAAATCCAAAACAGGCTCCAGGCTCTGAGCTGCCAGCACAGAGCCCAATGCAGGGTGCAAACCCACAAACCATGAGATCGTGACCTGAGCCGAAGTCCGATGCGCAACAGACCGAGCCACCCAGGTGCCCCTCATGTGCTCTTTTTTTTTTTTTTAAATGTTTATTTACTTTTTAGAGAGAGAGACAGAGACAGAGCACGAGCAGGGGAGGGGCAGAGAGAGAGGGAGACACAGAATCCGAAGCAGGTTCTAGGCCCAGAGCTATCAGCACAGAGCCCAACGCAGGGCTCGAACTCACAAACCGCAAGATCATGACCTGAGCCGAAGTCGGACGCTTCACCGACTGAGCCGTCCAGGCGCCCCTCCATGTGCTTTTTGATGTCGTGCTTCCCTGGGTATGGGGATGCTCCCAGAGTGGGAGCAGGCTCACAGGCACTGGGGGCCCTGTCCACTACCCTGGTGCTGGGCAGCTGGGTTCCCCCTGCCTCCAGCTACCAGGCTGATGCCACACTGAACCTGGCATCTCCCTTCCTATGGGACTACCACTTCGACCCATAGGATTGCAAACTCTGTGACGTGCTTGGTACCCGGATCAAGAGTAGGCCAGAGTTGCCCTCTGAATGCTCTGCAACACTGCCAGCCTCGGGTGGGGGCAGCCTGGAAGCTGCCCTGAGATAGTTTGGTTATGTGTACATGACCCTGACTCTCCCAGGTGAGGCTGGGGGCACCAGAGGGTGAGTGGTAGGAGGCCAAAGACCAATCTTAGGGAAGCCTGCAGGTCATGGGAGGTGGGCTAGCATATGGGCCCAAGTTTTATGTCCCCTGCCCCTGTTTCATTATCCCATCAGACTTGACTTCTAAAACTGAAATTCAAAGATGAAATTATTCAGGATCTCTCGATGGTGAGCATAGAGCATTAAACTTCAGTGTGAGGCTTTTCTGAGCATGGAGCCTCTGTGTAACTGCACTGGTCCCATATCCATGAAGCCAGCCCCGGGCTGTGGAGAACCAAAGAATCGCAAGTAAATGTTCCTGAACTTGAAGTGGTTACTTACGGAGAAGATAATATACAACGAGCTAATAGTGAGTCATTTGGAACAGATAACAAGTCAATGTACAATGCTTATAAAAAGCAGCTTGTGATGAAGTGCTAGAATTAGGCTTTCTGTGCACTGTTACTTTGTCAATTAATAACTAGTTAGATTTCCTCATTTTTTTTTTCCCCTCTGTCCATTCCCCAAAATTTGTTTCGGTAAGGATGTGTGGCCAGGGTTGAGGTGAGGGGAACACCACTCACTTGATGTCATTCTGGAATCTCCCATGCGTAAGATTTTCCCTGAGAGGCAGGCACACAGGAGAGCCCGGGAGGAGGGGCAGAATCAGCCTGGTGGTCTGATCCAAAGGGTTGCAGGAAAATCGATTTGATTGAACCAAAAAAAAAAAAAAAAAAAAAAGTGGGTCAGAAATTGAGAGGGAAGAGCCAAGCAGGATGTGAGTGTGGGTAAGTTGGCAAGGGTCAAGCCCAAGTACCTGACCACCTGGCGATGGAATAGGAACTGGGATTGGAATTACAGAGGACTTTGGGGAGAACTCCCATTCCAAAGGGGGACATGAGTTCTTGGAGAATGCAGAGGAAAAAGCTCCATCCCTCCAAGGCTAAGTGGGTGGATCAGGGCTGCACAAGCCATTAAATACCTACCCTGTCGCTCTGCGCCCTGAGCCCGGGGAGCGAGCCTGCTGCCTCCCGGCTGGGCGTAGATGGGCCACTGTCTGTTCTCCCCACACCACGCATCCAAAAGCTTTTATGAGGTAAGGGTAGGTTCACAGACGAGGCCGGAGCAATTTGCTGTGCCTTTTTTTTTTTTTTTTTCAATTGTAGAAACATATGCCAAGTCATTCAAGTTCCTCTGTCGGGCAGGGGGCCGGTGACCCATAGCAGATGACAGCAGGGGACAGCTGCAGGCGGCCCTTGGAAGCGGTAGTCAGTTCTTTGGTCAACAATCTTTACCGAATGATCTCGTGCTCTCATGCGCTGGAGCAGGGGGTGTGGGGGAGGCTGCTGCTTCCTCCTGGCCTGGTCCCTTCACTGTGGTGACAAGAGCAAAGCAGAGTCGTTGGTGGGGGCTGCTGAGCCGTCATGTCACCTGGTGCATTGACTCCTTCTCTTTCTCAATCAAGCACCAACAAAACAAAACAAAACAAAACAAAACAAAACAAAACAAAACACACTCAGATTGGTATTACCAGGCAGTTGGAAGACAAATGACTGGTTTTAATAGCCAGAGGAGAGGAAGGCTGTTTGCCAACGTATAGGGAGCAGAGAACAGCTGCACTTAACTAATCAAGCTACCCCTGTAAATATTTGCAAACGCCCCTTCAAAGCTCAAAAGCCTAGGACAGGATCATTGGACGATTTGCTTAGAAGAAGAAGAAACAAAATTGACCTCATGGTCCAAAGCAGCCATAAAAAGAAAGAGTGAGTTCGGGCAGAAGACCAGAAAGGGAAGAAAGTGGTTCAAAGTTTAATAAACACAAAAGAGAATAAAAATAAATCTCAAGAGCACTTATTTACAAACTTGATGGAAGGATAAGATTGGGGCGGGTGGGTGTGAAAGATGGGCGGTTGGGGAAGGAGAGCTGGCCTGTGGGGTTCCACTGAGTGGGGGCGGGGGGAGAACACCCAGGACGTTTATTCTTCCTAATGACAGGAAATGCGCTGAATTAGCTTTGCTGTTTCAGGATGCTCTTTCAAAGCATGTTTGAAGCTTCTGCTGTCTAACGGGAAGGCAGAATGCAGCCACTAGGCCTGTGGAAGGTTCTGGCCAAACTAGAGGGTGTAGAAAGCCAGAGAGCCTGGCTCCAGCCTCGCCCCAGCTTCTCTGCCTGGGCATCTGGCCGGTTGTCAGCTGAGCCGGTCAGGCCAGTACCAGCTTGTCCAGTCACCTGGGGTGGGCATGCTCCAGAGGAGAGAAAGATCGATTTCTTCCCAGCAGCTACCTTTTCAAATTGCAGTGCTAGGGGGCTCCAAAATCCTGGCTGCCTGGATGAATGTTTGCCTGAAAACCATCCACCAGCTAACTCACGGTAGTAACGCAGCGGGCCATCACTGTGTCTGCATGAATACTTCCTTTTCTCTGACACCGGGATGCTTCAGATTTTTGGGGTTTTTATTTTGTTTGTTTGTTTGTTTCTGAGGCTCCTGGCTCACGAGCTACAAAGCTTCAATTCACATAGGCGTGTGTGAAGCAGTCATCGGGCAGAACGTGGCTTGGAGTCCACTGCCTCCCCATGAACAGCTTTCTGAGAGTCACAGGACGCGGGGAAGGGCACGGGGGAAAGCCCCCTTGAGGGAAAAAAGTGCTGGGCTCTTAAGATCAGCAAATGTCGGTGTGTTCCTAGCATTTTTTTTTTTTTCCCAGTGTAATCGTCAGGGCATGGATTTCCCAAGAAATCACGAAAGGTATTTATTTCTATTTTAAGATTGGCAAGACGGTTCATTTATTTAATAAGAAGTTAGTCTTGCCAGTAGCCAGATGCCTGAGTCTTTCAAGACTCCCATTGATGACCAACTATACAAACAGTGGGTAGTTGGTGAATTCCATGTGTGCAGGGCCCTGCCCTAGGTATGTGGAATAGGGAAGACCTGACAAATATGGTCTCTGCCCTCAAGATTCTTAAAATTTCCTGGGGGGAAACAAAATAAACAAACATAACACAGAAGTAATAAAAGCACTTGTAAAAAGCCATAAACAACTGTGAATTATTATGTTATAATGAAGCTACATAGTTGAGAAGTAGGGTAGAAAGTAATGGAACTACAAGATTCGGATGGAGCATTCCGGAATAATGAGAGAACGTTTGCAGAAGGTTATAGAAGAGAATCGTAGAAACATCTGTAACACGTGGGCTGCCCAGTGTACGTGCTCAATAAATGGGTGCTGGGTGTGAAACACGTGGAGAGAATTAGGACCTCCGTTGGTTTTGTTGGTGTGGCGCAGTGGTGCATTCAAAGGCAACAGCAGATTACTCCAAAACAATAGTGAAACTCTAGCAACCCATGAACTTGAAATTGTTGTGTGCCATCTGCATCTTTGTGGTTTCCATGGCTCAGAAGAGAACGAAGCGGGGCTGATTCTTTCCCTTCATTAGCCGGGATTCCCTCCCACCAATGGACGTTATGTTAAGTGAAGAATTTTAAGATTGGACCTGATACAGCCAATTTGGGGGTTCAGTTTTTGTGAATTCAATTTTTCTCACCCTGACTTAACTAGAGGGTGCATTTGGTCATATGTGTGGGAAAAACCAAAATATTGAAGACAGAAAAGAGGCAATACATGAACCTGGATAGAGTAGAGTATTTGGATGCCAAAACTTCAAGAAAAAAAAAAATACATGGGCAAACTGCTGGCCAGTAGGAGCTGTTTTCTCGGCACATCTGATTACAGTGTATGCAAGCCCAACAGCTCTCTCCAGGTATCAACTGTCAAGATCTTGATCCAGTTCAGAACCATCTAGGATTTTCCACTGTGCTGTCAACTTTCAAAGGATAGGGTTAACTGCATGCCCTCAAATGGAGTTGGAAGTGGTTTGTTAATCTCTATTAATCTGCTGCCCCTGTAACCACATGCACATGTTTATTTATTTATTTTTTTCTGGTTAAATTGTTAACGGTATTAAATTGGCCATTGGAAACTAAATGGTTCTTGTAGATATATCCCTTATGTTTTCTTGAGACTATCTCATGCTGCACAGTCTTTTTGAGAGAACAATGGATTTTATCATTTTCAATGATCGCCCTAACTTTTTACAGATGCCATCCCGCCCACTTTCTACAGACCTTACTTCAGAATTGTCCGATTTGACGTCTCAGCGATGGAGAAGAATGCCTCCAATTTGGTGAAAGCGGAGTTCAGAGTCTTTCGTTTACAGAACCCGAAGGCCAGAGTGCCCGAACAAAGGATCGAACTGTATCAGGTAACTTTTGTGGGGGTTGTTTTGGTGGAAAATCAGTGTGAAGTCTTGGTCATAGATTTTCTGAGCTGATATCAACCACTCTGTACATGCACAATCCTGACAGAGGCTCTCATTTGCTAGTACTCTGCCAGTGACAGCTCATTCCACAGTCAGTCTGGAAGGAAGAACTTTTGGAAGGAAGTGATGGAGGTCTGAGCGCACTTCTTCAATGGCACAAATGGCTGGAGTACCCACCCTTGGGAGGGATGGCGTCCAGAAGTCCACCCCTCAATCTGGAAAGTCAGACAATGTAGATTCAATTCCACCCCAAGGGAAGAAGTTAGCTGGCATTCCTTTTCTTTTCTTCTTTCCTTTCTTTCTTTCTTTCTTTCTTTCTTTCTTTCTTTCTTTCTTTCTTTCTTTCTTCTTTCTTTCTCTTTCTTTCTTTCTTTCTTTCTTTCTTTCTTCTTTCTTTCCCTTTCTTTCTTTCTTTCTTTCTTTCTTTCTTTCTTTCATGTTTGTTTATTTATTTATTTTGAGAGGGAGAGAGAGAGAGAGCACGAGAGGGGGAAGGGCAGAGAGAGAACCCCAAGCAGGCTCCATGCTGTCAGTGCAGAGCCTGATGTGGGCTGGAGCTTATCAACCCTCAGATCATGACCTGAGAGGAAAACAAGAGTTGGATGCTCAACCCATGGAGCCACCCAGGCGCCCCCTTCTTTTTCTCATCCTATGGATATCGTTTTCTCCTTTTTTTTTTTCCTTTCCCTCCTTCCTATTATCGTCTCTCTTCCTGTAGTTTTTCACTTCCTTTTCTTCCTCTCTTTGCTGTCTCCTGCCTCTTCACTGACCTCATTCTGACTCCTTCCTTTTCTGATTCTACCCACTCTCTCCAGTGCATCCTTGTCCCCATTCTCTGTCTGCCCCTCACCTGCATTATTTCAGGCGACTCTGACATCTCTTTCAGTCCCTTAAGTACAGTTGCTGGGCAGCTGTGTTAAAAGATGCTGTTGTTGTTGATGATGATGATGATGACGATGATGATGATGATGGAGAAGTGCCAAGTCACTGACATTTCAGGTTCCTAAAAGCTTCTCAAGGGGATTGCAGGGCACTAGATCAGCATTATCTAGAAGCTGTGAGGGAAGCAGCATCTCAGGCCCCATCCCGGACTCACCAAACCAGAATGCACAAAATGTGGAGCAGAACCTACGTGTTTCACAAGGCCTTTGGGTGATCTGTACATATTAAAGCACTGGTCTAAAAGCCCCGAGTCTGGGGATGGAGGCAGACCGGTGCCCGGGGAACTTACGTGTGTCATTGTGTCGTATGAACGGTGTGTGTAGAGAGCAGAGTTGGAGAGATTTCACCAGGGAGTGGACTCTAGAGCAGGGGGCCTTGAGAAGTGTCTTTTGAAACAGGATGAGGGGCGATCATTCTTGACAGAGGACTGACCTGTGCAAAAACAGTCTTGAAGGGCCTGTTGAGGGAACCGCATAGATGGTGCTCAGGAGAGGTGAGGAGAGACTCGAGGGAGGGGAAGCCAAAAGGTGTTCAGAACTGATAGGAGAACCACGACGCTAAGGAGGAGGCCTGTGCGACTCCATGGCTAATGAGAGGGCTTACTTGAGGAAAAGAAAGGAATCGGCATCTGTATGCAGAAACCTCTAGATGTTCTGGATTCTAAGCACTTGGAAACTTCAGTATTTGGAGGAGAATCTTCTTTGTGTTTATTATGAAAATGGGGAATTACCATAGTAATAAATGTTGTGTATGAGATTGCAGAGAATATGGTTTTGTTAATTGTATTTATTTATTTTGAGAGAGAGAATGAGAGAGCGCATGAGTAGAGGATGGGCAGAGAGAGAGAGAGAGAGAGAGAGAGAGAATCCCAAACAAGCTCCACACCATGCGGGGCTCAAACCCATGAACTGTGAGATCATGACCTGAGCAGAAACCAAGAGTTAGATGCTTAACCGACTGAGCCACCCAGGCGTCCCACAGACAATAAGTTTTAAAGTTTTGAAAAGAGTCTTCAAGTACTAGTTTACATGTGTGTTCATGAAAAATAATTCTTACTTCTTAAAATGAATCCGCAAGGACTTAGTGTTTGGAGAGCTTCAAATCTTAATGCATGTTCTGAGAGCACCGTGAGGGCAGCCATTGCTTCCTGTCCCCTAGGATAGTGTCACAGTCAGCTTCCTGGGTACTGGAGCTCAACGTGTTACAAGTATTGTCTCCATTAATACTCACAGCTATACTGTGACGCTGGCATGATGAGGTGTTCTTTTCTTTTCCAGAAATTATTGAAATATAATTGCAATATAACATTGTATTAGCTTAAGGTGAACAACGTAATGATTTGATAGACGTACATACTGCAAAGTGTTTCCCACCGTAAGTTGAGTTAACATCCATCATCTCACAAAGTTACACATTTTTCCCTCTGTGGTGAGCGCTTTTCAGATGTACTCTCTTACCAACTTTCAAATATACGACACGACATTGTTTGCTATAGTCACCATGCTGTACGTTAACCCCCCAGGACTTATCTATCTTATCAAGAGAAGTTTGTGCCTTTTGACCCCACATTCACCCATTTAAGGTATTCTTTCTATTACTGTGCCCTTTCTCCTTTCCACAGGGAAAGACACTGAGTCACAGAGAAAGTAAGTCACTTGGCCAGGATCACACAGCCAGAAAGTGGCAGGGTGGCGATACCAATCCAGCTGTGACTCCCAGATGCTCACTTCTCACCACACACTGTGCTTTCTCTCCGTCTGTGCCTCAGTATCAGCTCGAATAGAAGAAAAATAAGAGAAAGTAGGCCAGCTAGAAGGTGGATTGATGTTTGGAAAGAAAGCAAAGACTGGTTCTCTGAAAAAGAAGTTAGATCAAGGATAGCCAGGTAGATTGCAAGGTGATTCCAAACAACAAAAGCAAGAATATGATTCCTTGTTCTCTTTTTTCTTCTTTTTCAGTTAAGTCGCTCACACATGTCTCTCTGTAGGGACAATAGCATCATGGATTGTTCTCCTAGGCCCTGTTTCAATTGCCTGATCTCTTACATTTTGTTGCCTGTAACATAAGCTGTCATTCTTTGGCCCCTGGCCCGGTGCTCCGAGGAGTGGCCTCTGATAGTGGAATTACTGATCACTTGCCTTACTCACAGGGGCCATCTCACCTCCAGGAAGGGATGTGTCCCTTGAGGCTGGTAACCTAGAGGTCCTTAGTGATTTCTTAGAGGATGTGTACCTTCTTAGAGTTACTGCAACACCTGCTGCCCCCATCCCATGGGCCATAAGATCCACAGATTGGAGTCTTCAGGTGGAAAAGGTACAGCCAAAGATTGAAGCATGTTTTAAGAAGAGGGGGAGTGCGGGCGGGTTCACTGTCACTGAACACAGGAACCTGGAAGGAGATAATTTTAGGGGAAAAGTGAAGAAGAAAACAACTCCTTGTCTATCTGGAACTCGGCGGGGCAGCAATCTAACCTCCTGAAACACAGCCAAGGTCTAGGAAGTCAGTCAGAGATTCCTGAACACCCTAACAGAAGACACAAAATACATAGACAAGCTGAGTTACCAGAAAGGCAGTCTTTGGCCCTTTATTCACTTGTGACCAGATTGGTTATCTCTAGAACCACAGGAAATTAGAAGCAC
>NW_024412470.1:2736115-2752922 GCF_014898765.1 Herpailurus yagouaroundi
GTCCTTATACCTATGGCATCCCACCTGGCCTTCTGACGTCTACTGTGGTGTCTTTCTGGAGTCCCATTTTTGGCTTGTTCTCCGACTTTCCACTTGCCTTTAGCAGCCATTTGGAGGCCTTTGCAGCCTCCAGGAGTAAACTCCCTTTTCCAGCCCCAGTATGGAAATCGGTGCTCATGATAAGAGCCTTGAATTATGAAGGTGAGGCTAAATTATATTCAGGAAACTAAATACATGCAGTAAAATTTCAGAGAGTTTAATGTCCAGAATTTTTGACATGTTATTTTGAGGGAAAAAAAGGCTTGGTGCTTACATGGGAAGATATTTAACTATTTGGAAAGCTCAACTCTTCAGAAGAACAAAGCCTCTAAAGTTTCTAGATGCCCTTTGATTACCATATTAATTGACACATAATTGACATTCTGCTCCCTAGATGAAGAAGGGTGGGGTGACTGAATAAGTTCTCAGGCTGTTCAGATGGCTGAATGGATAATGTATTAGGATTCCTTAGGGCATTGGTTTTGTGCAGGGGGAGAATGTGTGTGTCTATGTGTGTGCACATGCAGGTTCATGTGTGTGCACAGGCACTCCCCCAACTATGAAAGTCCTGCAGCGGGGAGCTTTTGCAAGGACTCCCCCAGTCCTTTTCTGGAGATTCTGATTCTCCCTGGAGAAAAAAAAAAAAAAAAAAAAAGAACTGCTTCTGGACAGATGTGGTTTGAAAAGGCTCTCATAGTTATTTGGATATGATCATTCTCCACTGGGAATCACAGATTTCAGGAAGGGTTTTGGAGTCATTCTGTATCATAACATGTGTATAGGTATTCTCTCTAGAGTCAGGATACTAGGCTAGAAGGGCGTAAGATAGCATTTCTGTGAGTTCAGAGGTTGACTTGTCCAGGGCTGTGCATCTGTTGATTCTCCTTGCCTGGGAGGGTGAGGACACCCGAGCTTCCGTGGAAGTCCTATTTAGCTTGGCAAAGGATCTCGGAGTTGTCACTGCTCTCCTGTCTCTACAGAATAGTCTGCCAGAACTTTGATGAATGGTGGTAAAATAAAGCCTTACTGTCCTCCTGCTCTCTCTGACTTCTGTTGACAGACTCTAAATAGCAATATACTGTTGTGATCACTGTATGACTTCAAATATACACCAATATTAGAGGGAATAAAGAGATAAAGCCCTTTGATAGATGAAGAAAAAGAAAAGGAAAAAAAAAAAGGATAAAAACTGAACTTTTTCCAAATGGGAATGACCCTTACCATGTTTTTAAAGCTTGCTGCCAAAGGCAGCCTTTATTGGAATACGATCAGATAAAGCCCCAGTGCTCTGGGAGTCCCTTCGAACCTACAGTATTTAGAATAGCTCTCAGCTCATTTGGAAATTTGAACACATCTTTCTTTGATTAGCTTGCTCCTATATTTATGATTAAAATCATGCCCAGAGTTATGAGAGAGAGAAAAGGAAAGAAATATTCTTCACATTGAGTATCACCAACATGAGCCAGGGCACCCGCCATCTTGGACTGGGGTAAAGCCCCAATTTTACAAGTGAAGAAATGAGTCCCTGAGAAATTTATAACTTATTTAAGGGCATTCATGACTTCATGGCCCCATGGGACCACCAACCAATACTTAAGATAGCTATACTGACTTCAGAGGACCTTGGAGCTTTCAGATATTTCTAGCTTGCTCTCACTAACTCACACCTTTTTCACACTAACTACTCATTTCAAACTTGACCACCTCTGGGATAATAAGACTTGTACCTTTGTGACTGTTTTGGCAATCCATTCGCTGAATAATAAGCTACCCCAAAATTTCATGGCCTCAAACAACAATTGGTTATTTGACACTATGTCTCAAAAGTACAGTCTTCCCACTAATAGAGATAGACCCAAGGTGCTCTTAAAACAAAAGCTGGAGGATCCAGAGAAATACCTCAGGACTCATTCCTTCCAGAAAGGGTGCTGTGAGAATTTGCGGGGGGGCAGCCTGATGTCTTGGGTGGTCTCCTTGGGTGGAGCCATCTATCGAAATCAAGAGATTCCTTTGAGCCCAACAATATTTATAGTAGGAAAATCTGAATAAATTGGATTGAGATTGGAGCAGGTTTGGGTAGTTGATATGCACAGCATTTTCTTTTATTCATGTTGGAACCCCTTTTATGGTGTTTCAATGTGCACACTAACATCGTGGGATTCGATGACTATGTCTGTGCTGTCTGTTCACCCTTTGTGAGGCAACACGGTGGAGTGTCCAGTGGCATGAACATTGTGACCTAAGTTTGTGTAATAATCCTGGTTTGCTTGGTATTTATTGTAAGAGTGAAATGAAGCAACGTTTCTAACTGCCAGATGGAGAGTGGGCACGCGACATCTATTAGTTCGCTCCCTTCCATGTCCTCTCTTAGAATTTGGCTTCAAAGTCTTTGATTCCTCTAAGCAGAAGAGCCGTCTACAGAATTATCAGCCAAAGACAGTTTCCAGATTATTTTTCAGATTAATATGTTAGCTTCCGACCACTGACAAAATCACGCAGAGTAATTCTTTGGGAGACAGTGTGATGTACTAAACTCATACCTCATAGCATCGGGAGAAAAATGTCACCTTTTCACATGGCCACCAGGTATGAGGCCCCCAGGATTGGTGCCAGGTAGCTTGGTAGAATACAATCTGCTGATGGGTCCCTGTTAGTCAGTAGAAGATAAACGTGCTGAGATGAAATGAGCTCAATGGATTTCAGAGGAACTTTAGAGTTCCTGTCTGTGACCTTAGAAGAAGCAATGGCACTCTTTTGTAGGGAGGTAGAACACCCAGCTTTGGTCACCTTCGTCCTGACAAGAGGAAATCCCCCCCTTTACAAAATACTCTGTTAGACCTTTGACAAAGAAGAATAAAGTAAAATCCGTCCTCCGGCTTTCTCTGACCTTCTTCTTCAATACTTGGATTTTATTTTTATTTTTAAGAAATATTTATTTTGAGAGAGAGAGAGAGAGAGAGAGAGAGGAAGGGGCAGAGAAAGAAGAGAGAGAATCCCAAGCAAGCACTGCGTGTCAGTGCAGAGCCCGACACAGGGCCTTATGCGGGGCTCGAACCCACAAACCGTGAGATCGTAACCTAGGCAGAGATCAAGGGGAAGATGTTTAACCGACTGGGCCATGCAGGCGCTATGATATTTGGATTTTAATGCGTGGTTGAGTTTGAATTTAGACAGTAACCAGTTTGTCAAAGGTGATGAAATCACATTTTAGGAGATCACTTGCAAGGATATATAAAACAGTGTATCTGTTTTGTATCTGTTTACTTTTGGCTTTAAGCTATTCAGGAAATATTACATGATTTTTCATATTTGGGGGTGAAAGGATGAATTGATGTTTGTGAAGTGAAATAAGTAAGCAAAAATTTCAGTAGGGAGGAGTGAATCACCAGCCACTTTTAATAAACATTTGCTACATATAAAATCTCTGCAAAAGATTTTAAATTATGCCTACCCCTGAGGCTTTACAATGCAAATTCAAGGTTGATGGTCAAGGCCTGCTTTTTAAGGGACTCTAATGCTTCAGAATGAAGGGTGAGGTTCCTATCATTGTGGGGAGCATAGCACTAATGGGGTTAATAAAAATCCCCCCCTTTCCCTACCCCCAAACACATGCACGTGCACATGTGCGTGGGCACACACATACACACAGAGGTCGGTTTTCATTTCTCATGTAGCCCAAGGGTAAGTAAAATAAAAAGAGGTCAGCCAAAAAAACTGACTGTTCAATTAGACTTGGAAAAAGTGCTACCAAAAAAAAAAAAAAAAAAAAAGTTATACTTTGCTCCTGTTGTACAGAATTTTACAGCATACGGTCCCCTTAATGCTGATCCTAACTTTGGTGCCACATTGGAGACACATACAGTAAAGTAACCCAGTTAAAAAAGCTATGAGGTATGTATAATCAATATTTTGTTTGCACAAGGCTGTTAATAGCTCAGGTTTTTTCAGACCGATCGAATGACATGCTTGCCTCCTCAGAAAATCGGATCGTTATCATTTGCATTGTTATGAAATTACCAAATGTCTGTTAACCTTGTGAGCAGACAGGACCCCAAAAGTGATGTGAATAGTAGTCGTTCCCCACTGTATTCAAAGAAATGTTGATAATCATGCAATAGTAATTAATAATTCCATGTTTGCTTTGTGTAATAGAACTCGGTAACAGTAATGATAATCATCACTAACACAGGCTTACTGTATGCTAGGCACTTTTTTAAGTGCTTTAAATAGAGTTGTTTAATCCTTATAATAACTCTTTGAGGTGGGTTCTTAGCTTTGCCTTATAAATGAGGAAACTGAGGCACAGAGAAGTTAAATAACTTGCCCAGGCCATGCAGAGACCATGTTTGAACCCAGGCAGACTGGCCCCAAAGGCCATGCTCTGGACCACTTTACCATACAAGTAGGAACACTGAGGGCTCTGGACTTGGGCCAGTGTGGGTTCACGTCAATGAGACGATTTCTCCATCAGGAAAATGTGGGTAAAAACACCTACTTGGCCGGGACTTTGGAAAGCAAAAAGAGAACGCATGGAAACCCCTAGCACAAGGCAGGTCTACTCCGTGGCTGCTATCATTATTATTCCTATCGTTTCCAAAGCACTGAGTTTGAAATTTTACAAGAAACAGTCTCTTAAATGTATGATCTGCTCAGAATCTCTTAAAAATGGAAACTCAGCCCGGCCTCTACTGCTGCAGGGTCAGGTTCTCAATGGCTGTCCCAGGAGTTTGCTTCAGAGCCTCCTGAAATACTATTTCCAACTCGTTCTGCTCATGGAGGTCAGTTCCCGATGCACAGCTCCATACGGGAGAGAAGAGAGTCTTTGCAGCCGGTGGGCCCTGGGTTCATCTTCCACCTCTGGTTATTAGCTTTTTGCTCTTACCAATTACTCATGTTTCTGAGCCTGTTTTCCATCATAAAATGAAGATACTGGTGCTTGTCTGATGAGTTACCACGAGGAGGATCCATGTAAAGTGCCTGGCGCGTTGGATGTGTGAGGGATGCGTTATTGCATGTCATCCAGAACATGGGTTGTATTTCCCCTAGAGATGGCTTGTGATTTTGTCAGTCATCTCTGGTTGGACGAGGTCTCCTCTGACCGATTTCCTGTTATCACTGGGGCAGTGCAGGGTTGTGGGGAGAAGGCATGGTTGCAGTGCCCCACGTGTTTGCTGTATCGAAACTCTAAGGGCACCAGTGGCGGGCTGGGGCCATGATGTGTCCTGCTTTTCTTCTGAAGAAAGCTTTTTCGAAGAATGATTATGGAGTGGCCGACCCCGGGGCGGGCGTCTTTATTACCTCTTCCTGCTTCACCACCATACGAACAGGCATGATACATACTTCCTGGATTGATTTTAATAAGGCTCCAGTTTTTAAAAATATTGTTAATGTATGCCAACTTTTCTACAACCTCCACTGGAGTGAAGACTGTCCCAAAGGGGGACAGATGTTTATTTCTTGATAGCAAGTTTTCAGAATTGGTTTTGGAACTGCTGTTCTAGGGCTGTGCTCAGAGCCTACAGCTACATAACTGGGAATTCCTTCAATGGAAACAAATCCAAACTTCCGAGAAAGGTAGTGTTAATTTTTGAAAACTGCCAAAATTCTGCTGAAGAGGAGGAGAGAAAGCAATGAATTTTCCTGCATGATACCACTTTTCAAAAGGTAGATCTGAAATCCAGCTGCTTCTCAGACCATGCCTGCTGCTACTTAGCCTGTCTAAGCAGTTTTCGTCTCTTAATTTCTATAATGGCCTTCTGGCTGGCCTGGCTGTTCCCCACCCCCCACGACTCCCACCCCTGGCCCCCTTAGAGCTTGTGTTTAGCACAGCAGTTATGAGTGATTCCTGTTAGGATGTTGGTCAGATCTAAATCCTCTGTTCAAAGTCCTGCAATGGCTTCTCACCTCACTTGGCCTAGGAGCCAAAGTCCTTTCTGTGTCTGGACCTGTCCCAGCCTGACTTCCCTCACTCAGGCGCCTCCCCCTTACTGGCCTCCTTGCTGTGCCTCAAACACCTGAGCTCACTCCCTCCTAAAGCCTACGGCCGCTGTGCCCTTCTCCCACACACTTCTTCCTGCTCTCTTATTCACTTAGGTGCTTCCTTGGATGTCACCCACTTAGAGAGGCCTTCGTGGTCACCCGAGCATGTCAAGGCCCCTCTTCCCGATACTTCCTACTTCCGCCCTCCGCTGCACCCTGCTCCCTCCCTTCTCATTTAGCTGTGCTTGATCTTCTGCTGTGTCTCTATCTCGTTTCTGGTCTCATCTCCACCCTGAGGGACAAATTCCCCGAACACAGTGCCTGGTGCGTAGTGGGTGCTCAACAAACATTTTCCAATGAATTTAAGAAACATTTCAAACTAAGATTCAAGTACGAGGAAATGTTGTGAGATAAGTGTGTCATATCCCAAGGGGACTCTTTTGAGAAACATTTTATTTGGGTTTGGAAATTCTGCTACATTTGTTTGAAAGGTATCTAACTATTGATAAAGAAAGAAGCACTTATCTACTCATTTTTTGCTATATATTCAGAGCTAATGCTGGTTAAGTGGATAATAACCATGGAGGTAAAAGAAAATTACGTAAGAGATTAATTAGACTGATATTCATAGGTAACCCATAAACTCTCCCTGTTTGCAGAAAAACCAGGCTCATTACTTTATTTTTTTGACTCATTGCTCTATAATCACACCCCCTAAATTAAAGTTCTCAGCTGAATATAAGAAGGGACTTAAATTATAATGTAGGCCAGATGTGTTATTGGTAGCCAGGAAGTAGGAAAGGGTGTTGGAAGTGTGGTTTTCAAGTATGTGTATGTTGGTATTAAGTCAGAGTGGAATTGGAAAGGGAGATCAGTCAAGAAAATCAGAAGATGTGGCCCCAGAGAGCTTGCAGTCTTCTTGGGGACACTCCTTCCCCTCACAGCAGGAAACAACTGGAATTATCAAACTCCATAGCACTAGGCTGTGTGGTCCAGCCACAAGGACTGACATGACTGCATGTCTTGACATAGTTTCCTTTCAGATGCTTTCACTGAAGGTTGTCATGCACATATCTCTTTCCTTGCCTATACTGATGTGACTTGTGTGCAGTTGAATGTGTTTTCTCTGCTGTGTGATTTATATATGACGGTCTTATGAATGCTATTGAGCTGTGACATCTGAGAGACTTTCTGTTCTCACAAAGGACTCCTTCATCCCTCAAACCTGTGGAAATGAATTTACTTGTTTATGCATATGTGCAGTCAGTACAAAGGCCCATCTGTAGAGGAATTTAAAAACGTGAAGGAAACAATAGAGAATTATAAGGTGTTTTCATCACAGAGGAAAGGCTTTCCTGTGTGTGTGTGTGTGTGTGTGTGTGTGTGTGTAGCTTGAAGACGTATCTGGTGACCCTTCCATAAAGACCACTGATGATCTATATGTGCCACTCTTTATCATAATTGCACATGAGTATACGTAATACAGGAACTCTGCACTATAAGGAGAAAGACTTAAGGTAGTGACATAATAATGAAGATATCTGAGCTCCAGAGAGACTGTATTTTGATGTGTGTCTTTCTTTTGAAGCTGATACATACTCCCTGGGAGTCTACTGTGCAGACTCTTTCGAAGCTCTTGTGAGGTATACAGCCTTAGAGGGATGCAATTTCAAAGGAGCCATGGCAACTACAAGACAGGGCGGTGGCAACAGCAAGATAAGTACCAGGTCTGCTCAGCCACTCCTAAAGGATAATCAGCAGTCAGTTTCTCAAGCACCCCCAGAGCGACCCAGCATTGTTACGGGGGGCTACGGGGCAGCAGGAACAGAGAGCTACATTTGTGTCTGCGGAAGAAAAGCCATTGCACCCACTTCTGATTCTTTTGTAAGGCCCTGCTTTCTCTTCCCTTGCAGATGCTCTTTCTTGCCTTTTCTCCCTTATATTTATTCCACAAAGAGATGTATTAAATAGAAGGGTAAAAATGCAGTAGAAAATTGCTTACAGTGATGATTTTTTTCTGTCCTTGAGATGTACACACACACACACACACACACACACACACACATACATACATAATCTTTGTGATGTGTGTACATAAAATTCCAAGAAGTAGTTTATTTTTTTAATGTTTTTATCTTATTTTTGAGAGAGAGAGAGAAAGAGAGAGTGACAGCGGGAGAGGGGCCGAGAGAGACAGGGAGACAGAGGATCTGAAGAGGGCTTTGCCTTGACAGCAACGAGCCCCATGTGGGGCTTGAACTCACAGGTGGAGTCGGATGCTCACCTGGCACCCCCAAATTCCAAGAAGTCGTTTCTATCACTCTCAAAGACTGATTGTCCAAGGGCTTATTTGTCACTTGATTGTGTGCCTCTTTCTAATGAGTCGATCGGAATTTACCAAGAAGGGACTGTGCAAATTCAGTGGAAAAGACTCCGCGGAATACGAGCCAAAATGTCCTTTGCTCTGAAGGACTTCATAGAGCGTTTAGCACATACGCAACCCAGGATAACCTGTGAACACCTACTGTTTGAATTATGTCCCCTCAACAAAGATATGTTGAAGTCCTAACCCCCCAGGACCCCAGAATGTGACCTCATTTGGAAATAGAGTCATTGTAGATGCAATCAGTTAAGTCAAAATGAGGTCCTACTGCAGTAGGGGGTAAACCCCTAATTCTGTGTGATCAGCATCCTTTATAAGAGATGACTGTGTAAAGACGGACATGCAGGGACAATGCCATGTGAAGACAAAGGCGGAGGTTGAAGTTAGGTAGCTTCAAAGCAATGAATGCCAACGATTGCTGGCAAGACACCAGATGCTGGGAGAGGTAAGGAAGGCTTCCTGGAGGCTTCCCAGGAAGCATGGCCCAGTCAATATCTTGATTTCTGGCTTCTTGCTCCCAGAACCATGGTAGAGTGAATTTCTGCTTGTTCAAGCCTCTCTATTAAGGCAGCCCTGGCAGTCTAACATGCCTACCGAGCAAACTCTCCCTAAGTTCAAGCTTATAGTGCTTAGGATGGATGAAGGAGTCCTGCAGAGAAAGGAAAACACATTTATTTATTCTCTTTTGTAATGAGCCAGCACATCTCTGTGGCCTGGACTGCGTTCTCACAGTGCCCAGGATTCTTGCCAGCCTTTCAGATGTTAGTAGTTAACCTTCTTACCTCGTTGATAGCTATCTCCTTGCTCCAGGAAGTGCCCGGCTTCGGTGACCTCATTCTGCCCCATGAACACATCGCTTTAAATTGTTGTCGAGAGGTCTGCGTTCCCTTACTAGCGTGTGGACTGTTAAGAACAGGGACCATCTTATTGTCCTGGACAGAAGGGCGATGCCTTGCTCACAGCAAGTGCTTAATATCTGTTGAACTAAACTGGAGGGAGTGAGCTCTAAAATAAATGGGAACAAATGAATAAATGAGGACTCGGGCACATATAAGATGGCCCAGCAATTTTTCAACAAATGGATGAATAACTAAACAAATTAACTGATTGTATTAAATATTTTACAACATGTAGGTTGGTTTGGCTTTTGGCTTTTGTCATGTGGGCGAAAGGTTCCTCCACAGTCAATGTAAGTGGTGTGTTGGAGAATCTGTTGTTCCTCCTGTGGATAAGCCAAGAAACACTTTCATCAGTGTGCTGAGTGTCTCTTTGCATGAGAGTAAATGCTGGTATTAGCAAGATTTCGACCCAGAGAGTCGAATCTCCAAAATTAAATCAGCGAACGTGTATTCTTTTTTTTTTTAATTTTTTAAATGTTTATTTATTTTTGAGAGAGAGACAGAGAGAGAGAAAGAAACATGAGTGGGGGAGGGGCAGAGAGAGAGGGAAACACAGAATCTGAAGCAGACTCCAAGCTCTGAGCTGCCAGCGGAGAGCCCGAACTCACGAGGCTCGAACTCACGAACCGTGAAATCACGACCTGAGCTGAAGTTGGATTCTTAACCAACTGAACCACCCAGGCGCCCCAGTGAATGTTATTCTTGAAGCCTCCAGTGTCGACCAACTGGAATGCAAGGATTATGGAGATATAAATAAGTGCATGCTTCCCTCTCTCTTTCAGTAGCTTACTACCCTGTTGAAAAAAAATGAATACTTACACTCATGCAGCATTACCCTCGAGGCCACTGTTTTCAAAAGGCTGACTATTCAGCACCCCCAGTAATTGCTGGGGGCCCAGGATAAGAAAACTGACTTCAGAGTGAAAGTAACCATTTCATTGAAAAGCTAGGCTGAAGAATAGGAAGGTTTTCATTATTGTTTTGTTTGTTTTTGTTTTTAAGTAAAAATGGGAGGAGTGGGGAAGGTGTCCTGAGGGATACCCGTCTAAATGCAGAGTTGAGATGTGGAGTATATATTTTAGGGATACTGTTTAGATTTGGTTTCTAGGGATGAGAGGTGAGTCTGGGATGACGGATTGGTGACAAGTTGTGTCTGAAATACTGACCTATGGAATCTGAAGCTTATTCATTAGATAGTAGAAGCCTCTGGAAGATTTTGACCAGATAAGGAACATAATTATCATGATAATTCCCACTTACTGAATACCAGCAATGTGATAGGTGCTTTCTCTGCTTGTGTGTTATTTAATTCTCTTAACAAACATAGAAGGTGGTGTCTTATTAACCCATTTCGTAAATAAGAAAATCACAGATCCAGTAAGTGATAGTTTATGTTTGCCTGACTTCAAAGCCTATGAAACTTTTCACTGCATTAATGATTTCCAAAGGCACTTGGCAAACCCCGTGGGTTCTTCAAAGAAACTTAAGGGACCACAGGACTGGTTATTAGTTGGCAAAGATGGGCAAGACTCCTGGCCTAAATTGGGCCTCACACCTTACACGAGTGAAGTTCTCCTTTTTTGCTGCCACATGCAACATAACCACAGGATGTTGATCAAAGAAACAGGGCCCACCAGGAAAGACGTACCCAAGGACCCAGCAACAGGGTATGGTTTTGGCTCTAGGTAACTTAACATTGTTCTCATCACCTTGATGAAGCACACAGTTGCTGATGCTATGTGGCCACAAAGAATGGCATATACGTTGAGTAACAAACAAAATTCAGAGAGATCCCAAAAGACCAGAGTCCAATAAGTTCCAAATTAAGAGAGATAATGTGTAATTTGCACTTAGCCAACTGCAAGAATGAACTGCATAAGCATAGACTTGGGCAGTGGTTCTCAGAGTGGACCAGCAGCCTGGGCATCACCTAGGAATATGTTAGAAAGGCAAATTGCTATTAGATCAGAACCTGGGGGGGTGGGGTTCCACAATCTGTGTTTTAATAAGCCCTCCAGGTGTTTCCAATGCAGGCTGAAGTTAGAGAACCATGGGCCTAGATAAACCAACTTTCCTTTCCCTCTTGGCCTTCCTTCATTTCTTTCTCTTTATTCCATGTCATTCCAGAAAGGATTTGGGGTAGAAAATCTGACCTAACAGTTTGTGTCAGGACAAAAGTTTTGTTTTATACAACGTTTACCCTGACTCAATGGTGTGGTGTGGTTGCTGACAAAAGTAAATAGTTTGCTTCAAAAATAGCGACCAGAACAAGGAGGGCAAGAGCCCCTCTCTTCCACACGGGGCACATTCTGTAATATTCTCCACATTCTGCTAGATTGCACCTGAGTGTGTTGAGGAAATTATTATAGAGGAGTATTGAAAAGGGGCTTGACAAAGATGGTGAGGGACCTCAAACCTTCTCCTGAAGGAGCAGTGGAGAGAAGCCACCTCTTATGGCTGGTGCCTGACATGGAAAAAGCATTTTACATCTGTTCCGGAGAGCAAAATCCAACATGGGGGAGCCCTTTCCGCTGGAATTCAGAGGGCAAGCTGTCAGTCCAGACTTATTCTACAGGGCATTGGTAACCCAAGTAAGTACTTCAGCCTCTTTCCATTAGCTGAAGACTGTAGATAATAAAGACTGTAGATAATCACGTCCACCTCACAGCGTTCTTTGGAAGACTAAAAAACATGAAAACGTGCAAATGTTTGAATAAATGCAAGTGATTGTATGAACGTGGAGCAGTGGTACTGTCATTAAGGAAGGCTAGTTGATGGAGATTTTATTTTTTATTTTATTTTTTTAACATTTATTTATCTTTGAGACAGAGAGAGCATGAACAGGGGAGGGTCAGAGAAAGAGGGAGACACAGAATCTGAAACAGGCTCCAGGCTCTGAGCTGTCAGCACAGAGCCCGACGTGGGGCTCGAACTCACGGACCTTGAGATCATGACCTGAGCCAAAGTCGGAGGCTTAACCGACTGAGCCACCCAGGCGCCCCAAGGAGATTTTATTTAAAAAAAAAATGTTTTAATGTTTATTTATTTTCGAGAGAGAGAGAGGGAGGGGCAAAGAGAGGGCGACAGAGGATCCAAAGAGGGCTCTGCGCTGACAGCAGACAGCCCGACGTGGGACTCGAACTCACTAACGGGATTATCATCTGAGCCGAAGTCGGACACTCAACCAACTGAGCCCCCTAGGCGCTCCGATATTGAAAATCCCAGATGAGGAAAATTACAGCATACAAATTACTCAGAAGCGAGATGGCCTTTCTCAAGAAGTAGTGAGGCTACTTTCATGAGTAGTCTTCAGACAGAGACCAAAGTGTTAGAGAATGCATCGTATGGGTTGGAACACATGGCCCCCAAGTGCCTTTCTAACACGGATGCTTCATGCCAGTAAAGTTAGAGAATGTGAGGTCAGGCAGATCTGAGACAATGTGGCCAATGGAGTAAACGCTTAATTCAGCATCTGCTAATCACTTTGTGCAAGTAACCGCAAACATTTAAATACACTTAAATGTTAAGTACAATAAAAACATTAAATGCCTTTAAAAACAACAACTGGTTAACCAGGATCCGGTTTTTCTCTACAGCCCTATTGTTACATTTCTCTCTCCATTAGAAGTGTGGTTCAGTTGGCCCCCTGGTTTTCCTGTGGGTCCGTTGATGTTTGCATATGCAAAGTAAAATAAAATACCTAATGCTGTCTATACCTCTTTGCAGCCTCTCCTAGGAGCGGAATGGGTATCGCCCTTGGTGTCTAAGCCAAATCCTGAGTTGATTTACAACATTATACCTTTAAGACTAAGCTTTCCTCTGGCTGTAATTTGCATCTAGTCCCCTCTTTCTTTCTTTCTTTCTTCTTTCTTTCTTTCTTTTCCCCCCAAAAGATTGGGTAACATCAGTGACTTTTGCCTCCATCCACTATTGATTGGCTGCTTTCCAGTGGCAAAGAGATGAATGGATCCTTTTGTGTAGGGAGTCTTGTAATTCACTGCCTTGCCAAAGGCAGTATGTGGGTATTTTGCACGTATTACAGATAATGTGTGTATATCAATAATGTAATGAAGGTAACATTCATACCGCTGTGGGTGGTAGCTAAGTGAGAGACAGCTAAATCTCATCGTCAGTGTATTAGAAGCTGTCTTTACTAATTCGGTCAGAAACAGTTGTTGGTCTGTTACTTGAAAAAAGTCAAAGGGGCGGGCGGATTATAGAAACAGGAGTGAGTGAGTGTGGGGGATGAGTATTTTAACTTAAACCATATATATGTGTTTTTTATAAAAGGCCAAGGGCTTTTCTTGGACTCTGACTCTGCCTATTGCCAACCCATGTTGTATTTTTTTCGTGAACAATATCCATTAGGCATCATCTACAATTTGGGTTTTTTTGTTTCTTTGAATAAGAAAGAAGTTTCAGGCCAATTTGCTGAGCGACGGGCGTGCAGGATCCTTCTAGGTTTTTATCAGATTATTCCTATTGTTATTTCTTCAATAGCTGTCTCTCTGACATCTAAAATTAGAAGAAAAATTTGTTGTGGTAAAATATACATAAAATTTACCTTGTAACCATTTTTTAAGTACCCGATTCAGTGGCATTAAGTGCATTCACAATGTCATACAGCCGTTACTACTGACTATTTCCAGAAATTTTCCATTATCCCAAACAGAAACTCTGTACCCATTAAATGATAACTCCCTGTTTACCTACCCTCCATTTCTGGTAACTTCTGTTCCACTTTCTGTATCTATGAATTTGCCTATTCTAGCTGCCTTATGTAAATGAAATCATATAATATTTGTCCTTTTGTGTCTGGCTTATTTCACTTAGCATAATGGGTTTTTTTTTTGTTTGTTTTTTGTTTTTTTATGTTTATTTTGAAAGAGAGAGAGCATGTGTGAGGGAGAGAGAGAATCCCAAGCAGGCTCCACGCTGCCAGCGCAGAGCCAGTCATGGGGCTCGATCTCATGAACCGTGAGATCATGACCTGAGCCAAAATCAAGAGTCGGACACTTAACCAACTGAGCCTCCCAGGCTTCGTTAGCATAATGTTTTCAAGATTCATCCATGTTGTAATATGTGTCAGAATTTCATTCATTTTTATGGCTGAATAATATTTTGTTATGTGTATATACTACATTTTATTTAGATTGTTTGTATATCTATTGATGAACACCTTGGGTTGTTTTCACCTTTCAGCTATTATGAGTAACATTGCTATGAGCATTGGGGTACAAGTATCTGTTTGAGTCCCTGCTTTCAGTTCTTTGGGGTATATACTAGGAGTGGAATCACTGAATCAAATGATAATTCTATGTTTACCTTTTTGAGGAACCACCAAACTGTTAAAAAAATTTTTTTTTCTTAACGTTTATTTATTTTTGAGACAGGGAGAGACAGAGCATGAACAGGGGAGGGTCAGAGAGAGGGAGACACAGAATCCGAAGCAGGCTCCAGGCTCTGAGCTGTCAGCACAGAGCCCGACACGGGGCTAGAACTCACGGACTGTGAGATCATGACCTGAGCCCAAGTCAGCCGCCCAACCGACTGAGCCACGCAGGCACCTCCCAAAAAAACTATTTTAAAGCAACTTGTATGTATGAAGACTTTCCAAAGCATTCAACTTGGTTTTCACAGAAGCAACAGCTCTCTTCACTTTTGGTCCTGTATTTCATCATTTCTAGGCCATTTAATTCACCTGTAAAATTATAATATCAAGTCCAGCTATCATAAACAAGTTTAGAAACATGTACAATTGATACTTGCTAAGCATACGACTCAACGGGTAAGATCAGAAGAAGTGCTTGAACATAGTAGAGAGTAGCTTTCCAGCAAATGAACCCCAACATAAGCTAATATATATTATAGAACAAATGGAGAATCCTGGTTAATCTGGCCAGCTAAGTGGAGGACAGCTAAGAAAGCTTCTACTGTTCAACTAAACTATCTTGGTCATGATACGATATCTATAAAGGAATTTAGAAGCGACTTTGGCTCTAGAAAAAACAACAGCTGCATTCACATGACTGTTCACATTCAATACACTTGTTAGGAGATAGGAGAGAGACAGACAGCAAAAGCTAAAATAGAGTGGGGAGTTGACCGATCTAGTCATTTTTGTATGAACTCTTGAATTTAAGGAAGTACTAATCGATAATAGCAGTGGGTTGATTTTCTTCCCTTCCAGTTTAATTTTGTGTGGGTGATAAATGGAAGATAAACAGGGAATAGGGAGGCTGTGCCTATTCTTAGAAAGAAGATACCTTTCAAGTTAAGATTTGAGACTCTGAGATGTGATTAGAAGGCTTTCTAGCCAGTTTTGAAACAGCACCATGAAGCTGTAGGAGGAGTATTTTTATATAGCATCATTCATCCTAGTTAGTGACCCAACTGATTAAAGGTTTGGGAAATTGCCCCTCTAAATATGGGCTAAAGGAACAGGGTTTATTTAGCTTAGAGAGAGAGAGAGCAGGCATGCTGAGGGGGACTTAATAATAGTCTCCAAGAATATGAGGGATAGTCTATGAGTGATGGAGAGCAGCTGTTTCCTGTTTCCACTAAGGACTGGGTAAGAAAGAATGGAGTTACACTGCAACAAGTCGGTTTAAGACCTCCTTGGCCATAAAGTTTGAGACAGCAAACCCACAAGACCAAAGCCACCTCTCTGTTTCCGAAGTGGGCAGCTAACTAGCTGTCATTCTTGGGTGGTTTAAATGGGCTTGTTCTTGAGCTGGTGAGAAGACATAGAGAACCTCTCAGTCCTATGAGAATATGAAGTTGTCTGCTGTCGGAACCTCCTGGTGTTTTGTGGCCGAGGGACCACTTACTAGAAAATGAGATTTAAGAAAGAAAACAAGTTTCAGAATCTTCTCGCTCCATTTTGGTCTGCTTTTAAAGCAAGATCATCTAAATTTACCTCTTCTTTCTAGGTGAAGAATTTCCATAGACTTGCCAGTCTGTGTTTTCCCTGCTGAGTTGGTCAATGTGGTGGTTAAAACAAATTCTGTGTCTTCAGTGGGACTCTCTATATATTTATATCAGAGCTAGATATCATAGACATTTGATATATTTTATATATGCAAAATATGTAATTAATACAACAACGAAAGCAATGTGCTGATTAGGAGCAAAGCCAATAAAAGCATTATGAAATAATTCATCATTATAGGAGGTTGACGAGGGGAAGAAATTTAACATCAGAAAAATGAGTTCTGGATTTGCTACTGATTTTTTAAAATCTTTTTTTAATGTTTACTTTTGAGAGAGAGCGTGCACGCGTGCGCACGCGTGCAAGCGGGGGAGACACTGGGCCCCACGTTGACAGCCCCACACACCAAGAGATCATGCATGACCTGAGCCGAAGTTAGACACCCCACTGACCGAGCCACCCAAGGGCCCCTGGATTTCCTACTAATCTTTAAGCAGTGAGGCAGATGGAAATGCTGAAAACTTCTCAACCATTGTTATATCATTGTTATCCTAGGTTAGATTAATCATACCATTA